>NC_070648.1:2333052-2365552 GCF_947347685.1 Pleuronectes platessa | reverse complement strand
AGCTCTGGAGAGGAATCGATCAAAGTGTGAGTTCAGTTCGTGTCGAGGTCAGAGAACTGAACACACACAAGTACATGTAAATGCTATGTTGTGTTTCTCTCTTACACACACACACACACACACAAACACAAATGTTCTTGCAGGGAAATTTTCAAAAAAAATATTATCATGGATTGTCGGTGGGCTTCACACAGTTGAAGCTCGACCAAACCCAACAGGACCTAATGGAGCTTTGACCAAACTCACTAATGGTGACGCCGACTTAAATGATCTGATGAAACCTCAGAGTCTGACCTGAACGCTGGATATTACCCATGATCCTCTGCTTCCTGAACCAGAAGAGCTGCGGCTGCAACAAGTCATCTTCCTCTTCTTCCCCCTGAAACTCGTCCATCTCTCCATCATCAGCCTCCCTCTCTGTGACTCCTTCCTCTTCTTCTCCTCCTCCTCCTCTCTCCTCATCCTGTTGCCTCATCTAGTGCAATGGGATAAATTAAACAAGATCGCTCCGGAAAATGTTTTGTTTACAGCCAACATACATAGATGCATTTCCCAGCATTGTGTGTGTGTTAGTGTGTTTGTGTGTTTGAAAAGGCGTCTTTGAACATGGAGGTCAAAGTGCAGCTCATTCACCAGAAATGATGGAAAATGTCCCGAGGGGAGGCTGGCAAACAAGACTCTAGATGTTTCATTATCACCTGCAACACACAAACACACACACAGACACACACACACACACACATAGGGATGAGGAGGCCTATAACATCAAACACTTGCAGCTAATAAATCTGCCTTAGCCTCATGTGGACCGGTGAGTCTGTCTGTCCCACTGCCAGAGTTCAGAGGGTGAAACCAGCTTGCACACATGGTTGTGTGTCTGGATGCAGTGTGGGTCATCGACCCGGCCTCCTCCATGTTAGCAGGTGGGAAATAAAAGTGCATGTTATGTTGTAACATGTGTGTTGTTTTGTTTGTTCACGAGAGCGTCAGACAGATGTTTCACCTCTGGATCGTGGGAGGAGGTGAAGATGCGTCGTCCATCTTTATTTACAGTCTTTGGAGAAAATGTTTCTTTAGGTTTCATCAACCAATAGGTTTAATTGCCCCCCCCCCCCCCCCCGACTAATTCCAGTAAAACGTCTTTGTAAATCCAGACTCCATGGAGAAGAACCAGTTGTGTGATCTGTTTTGATTATTTCTCTGGATATTTGTTTGCGTTCCCGTCCATCAGGATCATCTTGTGATGCCTCTTTGACCTTGTGTGTGTGTTTGGAGCCGACTCGGAGCATCAGTGTGTCTCTGTTGTGTTTGTTTTCTGTTGTCCGTGAACCACCATCGTAAACTCATTTTACACGCCATGCTCCTCGCATTAGTCTCTCTGTTAACTAGCAGCGAGGAATGCACTTGAACAGCTCAGTGGAAAAAACAATATAACTTAACAAGATGCTAATCCCCGAATGGTTGAGGTGTTTAGTCACCGAGCGACGCACCGCCCGGCTCCGGGAGGAGAGGGAGGGCCGCTCTTCACCTCATCCCTCGGTTCATCTCAGACACAGCTGAGATGAGCAGCTGGCAAGGTGAGGAAGAGGTGAGGAAGAGGTGAAGAAGAGGTGAGGAGGAGGTGATGAAGAGTCGATGAAGAGAGGAGGACGAGGTGAGGAAGAGATGAGGAAGAGGTGAGGAAGAGGTAATGAAGAGGTAAGGAAGAGGAAAGGAAGAGGTGAGGAAGAGGTGATGAAGAGGAGAGGAAGACGTGATGAAGAGTTGAGGAAGAGGTGCGGAAGCGGTGCGGAAGAGGTGATGAAGAGGTGAGGAAGAGGAAAGGAAGAGGTGATGAAGAGGTGAGGAAGAGATGATGAAGAGGTGATGAAGAGGTGATGAAGAGGTGAGGAAGAGGAAAGGAAGAGGTGATGAAGAGGTGAGGAAGAGATAATGAAGAGATGATGAAGAGGTGATGAAGAGGTGATGAAGAGATAATGAAGAGATGATGAAGAGGTGATGAAGAGGTGATGAAGAGGTGAGGAAGAGGTGATGAAGAGGATAAGGAGGAAAGGAGCAAACATTAGAGGCTCTGTTCATCGTGTTCACAATCAAGAATCTTCTCAATGGCTGAGCTGAATCCTCATTGGTTCCCTGTCATGTGGCATAGTTCTGGTCATGTGACCTAAAACCAGGAAGTAGCTCTGTGTGTGTTCACCTGTGTGTCTGACGTCAGTGTCTCTTTAATGTTTCATGGACGAATCACTTGTGGAGAAAACTTTTTTAACGTCAACACGTGAGTGGAAATGTGTTGAAAACTGTTTGTGTAGAAAAGTAATGAACTGATTGGACTTTAGTGATTAAAGGTCAAAGGTCAAGGTGGTGTGATGCAGTTATTCTAGCTTAACCTGAATTAAAATTGTAATTAAAAACGTTTTATTTTGAACCCAAGTTTGTAGCAATTATTTATATCACTAATAATATCATTATTTATTCTCTTTTTCATGTGTGACGTATGAAACCTCCCGAGATCATTCACACTCTGCATTTAAGACCCGGCCGAGATTCAAACCACCGACCAACGAGTCATGAGCGTGAGCCGAGGGGAGGAAGACGAGGGGAGGAAGACGAGGGGAGGAAGACGAGCGTGAGCCGAGGGGAGGAAGACGAGGGGAGGAAGACGAGCGTGAGCCGAGGGGAGGAAGACGAGGGGAGGAAGACGAGCGTGAGAGGAGAAGAATGGACGTCCTGACGAATCCTGAAGGGATTTCTAAAGGAAACGGCCTCGTGAGAAACAGTAAAGTGTGAAGTGACGGATCCGACCAGCACATCTTCAAGGTCGTGTTATTCACACACACACACACACACACACACACACACACACACACACACTTAAAAATGGTCCCTCAATGTCAAGGAGAGGCTCCTGACATATGACGAGCACTCACCCGTCCATTTCCTGTGAAACGTTTGTCGGGTCAAAGAGACAAAAGAAACCAAAAACGCCCTGTTTTACGTTTGAGTCTGAACACAACCTTTAGTGTGTCTGTGTGTGTGTGTCTGTGTGTGTGTGTGGGAGCTGTAACTTTCTCATGTCTCAGAGTCCACCCCCCTCAACGTCCAAACAAAACAATGCCTGTCTTTGTTTAGCCCGGTATTTCTCTCCTTCTGTTGTTGTGTAGTTGCTTGTTGTTTGTGTGTGTGTGTGTGTGTGTGTGGCCTAATTATCTCAGTGACACAAACCAGTGGCATGTTAAGAGATTACAAATGATCCTCTTTGCTAATAAGACCTGTGCCCGTTAGAGAAGGGACTTTTATTTTGTCTCGTTATCGGGGACGTTCAGTTCGAACGCTCGTTAGCGTCTTAACGAGCTTCGGGGCCGACGGTTAAAAATGGCCGCTGCAAAAAGTGTTTTCTCATGTTTGCTTGTTTTATTCTTGTGCGTGTGTGTGTGTGTGTGTGTGTGTGTGTGTGTGTGTGTGTTTATCTGCATACTTGCAAATGTTACTGCCCGCGTTTTATTTGTGCATGTTTTTTAATGTCTACATTTGTTTACGCAACTGCTGTGTTTACGCAATTCCAACCCTTTCATTTGTATCACTGAACGTGTGTGTGTGTGTGTGTTCTTGTTTGATTTACAGTGTGTGCTTTCAGTTACACAATATCCCTCTGTGTGTTGCGAGCAACAATAGATAGTAAAGTTAGTTTCGTACTGTGATGATTGCTCTATAAATCTAAGTGCACCCAGAGCGTTTTTGAGGGCAGCTCATTGTTCATTGTCTCGTACCAGCGCCATGTGGGTTGGTCACTGAGGCCGATATCACGCCTCGCGTCCTCAAAAGTACACAACAAGCTCGGTTGTGTTTGTGTTGGTTGGTCCACGAGGTCCAGTTCACGTAAGGTTTCCGTCAAAGTTTCAATCCGCGAGCAACATTTTTAATTGTCTTGTTAAGTTAAAAACCGTAAAATCGAATCCGCGTTCCCGTCTTTTTTAAACACACGTTTTTCCAAGAAAACTCCTCAAATATGTTTATTTATTTACACTAATGAGAGGAATGTTCGTCTTTATGGTTCATTTAATTTGTAGTATGTAAGAATATTGTCTTTTTATGGGTGTGTTAACTAATTTCACCGTATTTCGTGTACCCATGTAAATTAATCCTGATGGGTGTGATCTTATTGATCGTGTTCCAGTGTTCGCAGCCGTTGGTAGCTTAAAACTGAAATAAAACTGTTTATTAGTCATTTTATTGTGTATTTAGGTTTGTTTGTTTATTTATTTGTTTAGCTCTCATTATATTGCTGCGGCCGACGTTCCTCACAACTCTGGTCTCTGTTTCTGTCTCTGGACGTCCTCGTTGAAAAGTTGAAACACAATGAAAACTTCACGTATGGAAGTATTCATCGCGATGACCTTTGCTGCAGCCGGCTACCAGGGGGCGTCCAACAAAAAAATAAACTCATCCAGAGCTTTTCCAACATGAAGTTACCTTTTGTATCTTCCACATTAAATTTGAAACCTTCCCTTTGTTCCGTCTGCAGACGTCGGGCCACCCTGTCCTCCATACCCCCCCCCCCCCCGCCATCTACCTTTTTATACCACGCTACATTAAACCCTTCCAGACTCCTCAGTGTCACGACCCTTTATTGATAGCGCCCGGTGCCAGCAGCCGCAGACCTCCGTGCGTGGCCGTGCAGGAGGAACCTGTCTGTGTGTGTTTGTGTGAGTTAAGGCCCGGTGGGCACGCTCTCATTATTCTGAGCCGGGCTGAATTCGGGGGTCTATAACTCTTTAAGTGGTTTCTGTCTGCGGAGTCGGTGCCAACATTTGGAGACGAGCCGCGGCTTAATATTTTTCATCCACTCATAATGTTGGTAGCTGCCCTATGTGTGTGTCTGTGTGTGTCTGTGTGTGTCTGTGTGTGTGTGTGTGTGTGTGTGTGTGTGTGTCATCTCCCACCTTTAAAAACTCTGGAGGCCTGTGGAATGTCAACCGGCTTTCGAAAAAAGAAAGTTTGAAAAGACCAAAAACAATATTTAAAATCCACTTCACTTCGAACTTGACTCTGTGACATTAAAGTGCTTCAACTTTTCCTTTTTACTCTTTATCCCGTTTTCTGGGTTTTCACTTTCCGACCCTCGACCTTCTCTTCGCTAATTTTATTGGTCTTTCCTCCGGCTTCCCTCTGTGCGTCTTGTTCCACTTCTTTTAATTAAATGTTGAGTTTATGTGTACTTCCTATGGCGCTGCAGTAAAAAGAGAAATCAATGTAGACTGAATGTTTGGACGAGAAAGACCAATCAAACGACCGGGATGTCGGCCAGCTTCGTGATGTAATATCCTGTTGGGTTAAATCCCTTTATTTGAATGTAACTTGGACTTTCGCTCTTTTTCTTTCTTTGCATCCCCGAGTTAACACACACACACACACACAGACACATACACAGTCTCACATCCTCCCGCTCACCTCCTGTAAACGCGAGCAGGAACAGGAGGTTCATACGTCAGAGAGGAAACGGCCAAAACATTATTTCCAATATGTTTTTATTGCCGCGATTATTACATTTCATAAAATAAATCCATTTTAACCGAGTTGACCGCTTGTTTTCTCAGCCTGTTGTACAACGTAGGCCTGTTGTGTGTATATATACATATGTGTGTCTGTATTTCTGACATTTCATGACATTTGTGTGTCTGTGTGTGTGTGTGTGGACATGCTTGTGTGTTTGCATGTTCAAAGGCGGCTGCTACGATAGAGCTTTACATCGATGCTAATTCCACTGCTCGGCTGTTTCCACTGGCGACCACTTAACATGAGAGCAGCAACATTAACATTAGTCTACTCTACTGACCTGTGTGTGTGTGTGTGTGTGTGTGTGTGTGTGTGTGTGTGTGTGTGTGTATTTTCCACATGCACGTGTGTTGAGGTTTGGTTTCCAACATGCTTTCACTGATTTTCATATTCCAGTCATTACCATTGTTTCACGAAATTAAAACCAGTAGCAGTTTGGAACAAATCTGGGCTGAAACATTATTGCTATGTGGGAAGTTTGATGCTTAAAAAAATGCACGACACTATCCCGTTGATAACAGTGAATATAATCTATTATCAAAAATATGTAAAATGTCAATATTTAGATTCTGTTCGGTTGAAACTTGCAGCTGAAGCAGAGAGAAGCTGATCAGTGGAAGGTAGCGTTCACTAAACCTTACCGTTAATTACAGTGTGTGCACATGTTAGCACGTCTAATCACGCTCATGTGTCTGCCTCAATCGGTTGTGCAAGTATGTGTGACTCCGCCATTGTGTGTGTGTGTCTGTGTGTGTGTTGTTGGATTTGAAGTTGTGTCAAACATTTCACGTATGCAGCGCAGCAGCAGTCGCATTACAAGGAGCCCTGTGGCTTTGAAACCTCCTACTGTGACTGTTATGACTCTAACACATGTGGCTGTACACACACACAACAACCACAAACACACACACACACACACACACACACAGACACACACACACACACACACACTCACGCACAGTGATGTTTCACATACTTTTATTAATATAAGGTGATTTATGGTAAATCTGGACTGTAATCATGCAGCCATAGTGGTGTGTGTGTCTGTGTGTGGTGTGTTTGCACCAATGTTCGTTCCGTTTGTACTCTTGACTTAAGTGAACCACACACACTCACGCACACACTCGGCTCGCCTGCTGTTTTAAGAGCCATAGCAGACCGAGGCCACTCACTGGTTGTTGGCAGATGTCCAGCAACCAATCAGAGGCCTCCGCCAATTAGTGAGCCAAACGTATAGAAAACAGAACTTTATTTTTCCCCACATGGGTTTGACAGGCTGCTCTGTGTGTGTGTGTGTCATCAGATGTGTGTGTGTGTGTGTGTGTGTGTGAGTGTGTGCCATGGTGATACTTCATTCTATGTATCTTTCCTAGATATACCGACGTTTGTGTGTTTGTGATTTCCCAATTGTTTTTGGCAAACATGCGTCGCTCTACACAAGGTGTAATCTGGATTGTGAATCTAAAGTGGCTCATTTGGTAAATAGCACACGACACATTGTGGGCCCTCCCTTTGGTTGACATGTGGTATTTCTATGGCTTATGTGGCCAAGATCTGGGCAAAACAGGAGCGGACCGCCCAGGTGACATCATTCCATGTGGCAACTCTGGGCCAGGACAGTTTTGCTAAGTGGGACATAAAGACAGACGGCAGGACAGCTCCCCAAAGTGAAGCCAAGGCGGCGGCAAAATCTGGGATATTCTGGCTTCATTTCTGGATAGGGGGGAGGAAGTGGAGATGTGATCGTCCATCTTTATTTCACATTCTATGATCACGTCTGAAAGCAGCACAAGTGAAATACCTCTGTATTCAACAGTGTAGAAAAACACACTGTAGATTATAATATTTGTGATGTGGCCACACACACACACACATACACACACACACACACACTGCGTCAGTTCAAATGGCAATTCTCTCATGATTAATCATCTTTACCTTCCTGTATTTCTCTCTTAAATTAACGAGGAGTGAATTACATATAAAAAGAAATTCTAAGAACAATATTTTTGACATTAGGGATTTTTAAATATTGAACTTTTTATGGTAAGAAAATACACAAAAACCTGCCACACACACACACACACACACACACACACACACTGACTGCTAAAGACCGTTTGTATAAAAAGGGGAGGAAAGGATAAATAAATTGTTTTCAGTAGCTGGAAAGGTTATCAAGTCCTAAGTTGGAGGGCTACGCAAACTTACACACACCAGTTTTAGACACACACACACACATAGTCGTGCTCCAGCAGTAACACAAATAACGGGGCAGGAAAAAAAATGTCTCGGTAGAAATGTAGCGCGCAGACTGCCAAGGCCACGGTCCTCCCTTTTATCACAATAAATCATAGCAGAAAACTTTGAATGGTGTGTGTGTGTGTCTGTGTGTGTGTGTGTGTGTGTGGCTGTGTGTGTAGGCAGCTGTCTAAGCACTGCGTTTGTTTTCCATCCCACTTATAAAGGTCAGAGCCCTCGGGAGTCATTATATCGGCCCTGATATCGATGCCTATGAGCACAGAGGACGGCTCCGTGTGGTCCGGTTATTACCACGTTTGCGGGGACCTCGGTCTGTTTACACTGCGCGTTAAGGAGACGGGTGTAAAAGTCCACTTTTAAGACGTGAAGACATGTGTTAAGGTGAACTTATGGTTGTGGTTGGGCGAACAGTAGTTACGGTTAGAGTAGGGACTGCAGGGAATGAATGTAAGTCAATGTAATGTCCTCTGAAGTCCTGAAATATGACCGTTTGTGTGTGTGTGTGTGTGTGTGTGTGTGTGTGTGTGTGTCAGCCTTGTGTGTTTTACTCTTGTGTAAATTGTCAGTTCATTATTTTGAGCAAACGCTTGCGTGTGCGTTTGGTGTATATTTTCGTGGACAACACACACACACACACACACACGTGCACGGCGGCCGTGTGTTTCCTTGAATCCAGTTCCTCTGTCCTTCACAGTAAAAGCAGTATTTCTAGATTAATCAGTGTGTCTGCGTGTGGGCGTAAGCAGGAGCAGGTTTGTTCCACGTTTCCCACCAGTCCCCCTGTCTTTACTGCACCCAGATTGATTGTGGTTGTCGGACTTCACTGCCGCGTGTGTGTTTTTGTTAACGTGAACCTTTTTAACGCCAATTTAAATCCAAATCAGATTAAACTAATTTGTCACAATATGAAAAAAAAGGAAAGGAGCTGAAGGAACACGTATCGAATGGCCGCGTGCTAATCAAGGACCTTCCTCGTGTTTCTATACTTTACACAAAAGCTTTTGCCCTTTGTTATTTAAAGTGGATATTATCAGCAGTTTTATATTTAATATAAATCAGAACATAACAGTTTAATATGTGAGGGGTTGTGTATATATATGGTCTGTCCTCTCAGCTCGGCAAAGCTCCTTTCGCCGTCTCAATTCAGATACTTCAGTTACATATGAAACACTGTGTACACTGTCTAGAGGCATATTCCATGAATTTCTGAAGGGTAATGTTTTCTCATTTTAAATATAAAAAATATACAAGCCCCAGGACATAGTCTAGTATTCAGTGGAAACAAAACTGAACTGAGGAGACTGAATAATGGAAGTAATATCATATCCTCATGACATTTGTAAGCATGAAATACAGACTGTAAATGAAGGTGGACAACACGTCTCCTCGTTCTCCCACTGCACGACAATGAAGCCAAAAACAAAAACAACACAAAAGTTCAGCCCCACGTCGTTGGTGTCTGCCTGGAGTCAGGACCTGGAGTTATTTAACATTTCTTTTACTAATCTTCTGAAAAGCGTCCATGTTCAGCTGTCACCAGCATCAAACCCGCGGGCCCTCCGGTCGCCTGTAACCCGGTGTCTCTGCGCGCCAGGTGAAACGACTCCTTCAGGCCATGTAAACGGAGGAGCAGGGTTTTCATTATATTTTAAGAGTCGCCCCTGTTATGTTTTTATAGCCCAGTTTGCCACAATATAGCCTTTCTCCACAGTGAGTGAATGGGAGCCATATGGAAAACACTGTACTGTACCTGAGCGGCTCACACAGACACAGTATTGTACTGTACGGATGGAGAGAAGCAGAGGAGGTGAAAAGAAAGGGAGGAAAGAAACAAGGTGGATGTGGAGGTAGAAAGAAAGAGAGCGAGTGGGGGGGAGAAGAAGGGGAGGAAAGTGTGTAGAGAGGAAAACGTGATTGAGTCGGGATGTGACGAGGATTTGAAATGAAAGAAGTGAATGAAGAAAGAAGTAAAGAGGAAGAAAATATGAGAAATTATGAAAAGTCTTGAGTTATTTAGTGATGATTACACCTGCCAATCAATGGTTATTGTGATTGTAATTTTTTTAATTGATAATTAAGATGTATAAATTGTCAAGTCAGTGATAACTCTCAGTCTTAATGTCACAGAGCACAAGAACCAATAAAATACATAAAGTAAAACTAGACTGTCCTTCAGTAAATCACATTCCTCTTACCTTCTGCAAAATTATAGCATTTTAAATGATTTGTCCCGGCGCTCGGCCTGAATTCTGGATCAAAGCTTCGACATGGAGATGGAGCGGTGGCAGAAACCGCGATGGTTCACGTCTGCAGATTCAGGGCGAGGCCGAGGATCTGGTGAAGTTGTGGCGCAGCTGTGCAACACATGGCTTTGAGGAATTAAAACACAAATGAGTAAGATTCCTCGAAATGCAAGGGGGAAGAGGGTGAAGAGGGGTGAAAGAGGTGAAGAGGGTGAAGAGGGTGAAGTGGAGTTTATTCCGAGGAAAGACGTGAGAAACGGGAAACTACTGTGACTCGGCACGGAACACACACATACGCTGAACTCTGTGGTGCTTCCACTGAAGCAGGAACACAATACCGGGGACACACGCCTGCACACTGACGCACACACGCTGACACACACGGATCACATGTGCACGTAATCACACAGAGTGACGCATGCATGCACACACACACCACACACACACGACTTGCTGAGACAAGCTGGCACTCTCGAGTGTAGTACGCAGGTTCGGACACACAAACACCCACGTTGTGAGTTTGTGCGCTCACGCTCTCGATCCTGTAACGTTAGCGGCCTCCACTTGACGCTCATTAACTGCCACTCTAACAGACCGGAGCCGGACCCGAGCTCCGCGGTGAAAGTGTTGGATTATTGGTATTGACAATGTTTTCATGTATAATGTGCACCGTCACCGCAAGCAAATCCTCAGTGGATGCTGCGATACCTGGAGGAGAACACATCGTCTTTCCAAGACAATCAACGTCTCAGCAAACGTCCGCTCACGAATACGATCACATCTGAATAACAAAGACCTCGAGTGAACTTGGATAACGACTTGTCCAGCGAGACAAAAGGCGCTGATACGGGAAATAACCATTCTCTCCCAGTTTCCCGTAGAAACTCGGTGTCGGTTTCTTTTCAGGATGATCCCTGGTCTGGTGTAAAGTTGCTTTTCCTCCCTAACAAGAAGGAAAAAGAAGAGCACGGCACAAACTGTCAAAGTTAGCCACCGTGAATATAAGCTCATATCAGCCTTCAGCTCTGTGGCCCAGCGTCTGCCAGATGTGTTTGTGGAGGTCAGGGGAGCACGATGGAGGAACCAGGAGGAGAACGTGGGGATAGAGGTATAATTTCACACCTGTCAGGTTCACGGCCTCGGAGTAGACGACGGGCGGGGGGGGGGGGGGGGGGGGGGGAGGGGGGGCGGGGGAGACGGGGGGACGGAGGAGAGGTGAGAAGCCCAAACATCTATTTCCTCCTCTCTGCTTTTGTTTAACGAACACGTGCAGTTAATCCACCAGAGCACTTCTTCAGTGTGTCTGGATCGAAAGGTTCACGTTAGCATATTAATCCTGTTGCTGAGAGCAGGTTAGCATGCTCGTGTTAGCATTTAGCTCAAAGAATTACTGCATTTAAATAAAGTGTCACAGAACTATTAGCATGGCTGTAGTCTTGTGACCTAATACAATGTTCACAATTGATTTCTAATTGAATATATTCAGCCTGTTGTTCCTTTTAAAATGTATTGTCTTTTAGCTCTTTGTTTTGGTAAAATGAGATTTGCCCTCAAGTTGCCTATATATAATTTAAAGTTCATTCATAGTCGAAATACAAATTAATTACATAATTTAATAATTTCTTTCACAATGTAACTTTATTAATATTTCACGCTTCAAGTGCAAAAGTGCTTTACAAATAAGATATTTAGATGAACTTAAAATAACATTCAAAGCACAATAAACAAAGGTCATTTACAGCAGCTTGGAATAATTACAAACATTTCAAAATAAAACAATCAGAATAAAAAAAAAAGTTAATAAACAGCTAGAGATTTAAAGTTCCATCACAGGTCCAATTAATTTATATTGAAAGGGAAAACAATCCTTCAGTCTTACTCATCGCTAAAAAAAAAATGTTCTGCACATTTTTACGACCGGATCTTTATCATAAATACAAGTTTTAACTTTATTAGAAACAAAGACATGCATCTATAAACAGTTCAAAAGAACAGAACCTCCTTCAAATACGGAACAAGATCAGTTTATTAAACCATTGGCACCAGGATAACGATAGAGCTTTCAGAGCGGTGAAGCTTTATACTGCGATCGTCTGTGTACGAGTGCTTCGGCGAAACGTCCGATCAAATACTACAAGATGTTAATAAGAAAAAGATATCAATAAAAAGTTGTGTGATGAAAGCAGCGTGTTGCCCCGGTGCTGAACTGTGGGTCTGTGCGTGATTATGAGAAGAGAGAAGAATGTGGTTCACTAACAACACGAGCCCCGAGGACGGTACCTTCCCAGGCTGTAAAACACATTCTGGTGCTGTTCACACACACACACACACACACACACACACACACACACACACACACACACACACACACACAGACACACACACACACACACACTCTCACTCAATGAGAGACGGACGTCCTGCTGGTTTCGAACTCAACAGCTGTCGGGGTGTGAAACCTGATAAAAGCCGAAGAGAAGGGATCGTCAGACTTTTGATAATAAGGTGATACTTTACCGATGCGGAGGAGGTCAAAGGTCGGAGTTAAACTTTGGAGCAGCACCTCTGGAGCTGGAAAGGATTTAGTGACTTTCTCACTTCAGCTTCGCTAATCAGTATTATTTTTTATGCACGAACACGAGGGCTGCACCCGATGAGGAATTTGCTCAACAGGCCAGATGTTATTCAAGGGGACATTTACTCGTGAGGGCAGGAAGCTCCATCTTCACCTCAGGGAGAAACCCTCCAAAATACCTCAACTCCTCCAACATCTCCACCTTTACTGACTGGTTTCCAGTTTAGGTTTTGGACCAGGAAGTCCAGAGGTTCCTCCGCATCAGAGTCCTAATCCATCTGAGCTGAAGATCCCTCATGCCACGATCCCTGACCTCATCTTTTTATGCTGATGCTCATCATGAGAGCACCTGCCACTTAAGGAGCCACTAAAGTCTTAACATAACATCATCGTCATTAAGTCCAACAATCTATAAAAATGACTGACGTTTATAGAGATTGCCGACACGTGAATTCATCCGGAGGGTTGAATATTTTTATGGCATCATTAGAACGTGTGCCCCCCCCCCCCCCCCCAACAAGCAAGCGTTATAAAAGCCTGTCTCCTAAAATGTGTTTTAAGATCCCAGTTTATATCTGATGACGCCATGAGCTGAAAGTCCCAGGAAGCATCCGTCACCTCAGGCGCCGCCGGGCGGTAGCGTCCCCGAGAGGCTGAATCTGTCCATCCGGGTCAATATGTGGACTAAGTGTGTGTGTGTGGGGGGGGGGGGGGTCAGATCCACCGTCTGAGAGTCTGCTCTCATTCTTAAGCATTCGATATTTACGAGATCCATTGATCGCACCGTTCCTGAGGCCGAGAGACTCGGTACGAGCCGGGGGGGGGGGGGCTCGTTAGTGTAGTTTACAGCTCCACAGGGGTCGTGAGGTCATCAGGACAGAATGACATCATACAAATAACAATGTGTAGCATCAGCTGTGAGCTTGTTCAAATAACAACAGTGTGTTAATGTCGGGTTAAAGTGATGCATCAAACCAACATGTGGATGCGAGTTGAATAGAAATGTCAATTTATCCTCACAGACAGACCCCCCCCCCCTCTTCCAGTTCATAATCACAACACACACACACACACACACACACACACACACACACACTCTGCAGGGGTCTTGATATACAAGGTTGTGGTCTTGCTGCTGTACTCGAGGTTGCCGCCGCTGACGACTGAATCACAGACCACGATGATGTCACATCTGTCTGGCTTGATTGTGTGCGTGTGCATGTGTGTTTGTGTGTGTGTGTGTGTGTGTGTGTGTGTGTGTGTGTGTGTATTCAGTAATAAAAACCGACTGACCTCAGCTTTACAGTAAATCTTCCCCCATTTTCTTTTCCCTGTCTCGAGGCTTCTCCCTGAAGATGAGACCTGATGCCACATGTGTAATTACTGACAGTGAACTCTTGATGAATGGAGACTTACCCGGGATTACCTCGGCCGCCATTACCGAGGGAGCGAGCAGCAGATTTAATAATTTGAAATCGTGATGCGAGTGCGGTCGAGATCTTTAAATAACGGGTTCAGGGAAAAAGTTGTGACGAGTCAGAACACGAGCTCCACGATGATTCTACGGTTTTTCGTACGCGGGCTTGTTGACAGCAACGTTACGAAGTCTGGGATTCATGAGCTGCTGAGTCGCGACATAATTGAAACCTCGCAGCAGGAAATGAATATTCGCTGAGTCATACTTTATTGCAATTAAAGAGATAAATGGGAATGAAAGAAAAGTCCCAGAAACTTCGTCAATCTTCCTCCTGGATTTAATTTAACCCTGAAAAACAACTCTGAAGTCGATGTGGAGTTTTTAAATTGAATCGTCATCGTGACGTTTGAATTAAACGATCGAGGGAAGGAAACCAGGACCGGAGAAAAGAGAAGAAAGACATTAAAATGACAGTTTTATTGATATTGATATTGAACCAGTACTTGTTTACCACTATGACTGTCGTACACGAGTAAACACATTCTGGAGGAAATGTGTTTTTAATCATATTCGTGGAAACTATACAGAAATTCATGGTCCCCAGAGGATGAATGCTCCCAACTTTGGTGGTTTAATAATTTGATTGTTACTGATTCTAAGTGTGACTTGGTTCTGAGGTCATAGGTCACAGGGATGATAGAGATGGTTCCCCGTGGATCCATCTGTCAGCTTCCTGTTCGCCCTCATCGCTCCGTCCTTAAATACCGTCCTGCAGGTGGTCCGCCTGTTATTGTCTTCCCCAGGTGTCCGGATAGGACGATGCTGAAAGACGTGTCAGATTCCTGGAGGACAGAAAGCTCTCGGATCATCGGCAGGTGCAGCAAACAGATGTTTCATTTTCCTCACAGTCCTCCACCTGTTAATCAGAGCGTCACTCATCCTTTTCTTTTCTCTCATCCCTCTTTCATTCCTCACCTGAACATGTTGGGAAAGGGAACGAAATCTTTCCTCCTCATTTTCCTCTCTTCCTCTGTTCATCCTTTGCTTCTCCTTCTTTGTAATCGTGTCTTTTTCCTCCTTCTGCTAAACTCTCTTTTCATTTCCTCGCTCACGTCTCTCCTCTGTTTTCTCCTCTCTTCCATCCAGTCTTTCATCGTGGTCTCATCCATCTCTCCACACCTTTGTTTGAACCTTTTCTTCATCATTTGTTCGGACAGAAAAGTAGTTTGTTCTCTATTTAAAAAAAAAACTTGTGATCTCTGTGTGTTATTACCCGGGTCATGGCGGAGACACAGTAATTACCCCCCCCCCCCCCCCCTCCCCCTGTCGGGGCAGTTGAACTTTATTAGAAACGTCTTTCAGTGACTTGATCTTTCTGCTGAAGTTTGACTCACATGTCAAACTGTTATTTCTTGTTTCTCAGTACGATGACGTCTGCCTGATCTTTGTCTGCTCGTCTTCAGGCGTCCATGATGTTTGTATGAAGCTTCATGAAACACTTAATGCTAACTGACCCGATTCCCCTCTACCGACAAGCGTGAGGTGTTTACAAAATGATCGTAATGCTACCGATTGTGTTGTAACTTTAACTTTTCAGCTTGGTTCATGTCCAGTCTGCTAACATGGAGGAGGCGGGGCTTATGAGTTGTACTGCAGCAGGCCACCAGGGGGGGATCCAGATGTTTTGGCTTCTCTTTTTGGGGTAATGTCTTGTCGTCCATCTTTATTTACAATCTGTGGTTCAGTAAGTAAATTTAACTACGCGTCTTCATTACGTTAAGAGATATGTTATGAAATATGATCTGGTCCTAAGGAGATTTTCTGCAGATTTGTTGAATCTAATTATAGTTATTCAGGGGTCTGGTTTACCCACAATGCAAACTGACTCTTTGGATCCTACCCTGTGTTTTAAATGTGTTCTGTCTGTGCCTGTCTGTGCCTTTTAATCTGAACCAGGATACGTACCTGAGTGATGTCACTGCTGGTTACACAGGCTCGGTGCAATTTGTTGCTCACACGAAAATCAAATCTAAAGTAAAATGATTATTTTATCATATCGGTGCATTTTTACCTTTTGCAGCCACTGGAGGTCGTCACCTTCTAAGTTACCAACATTTGCATCCTTCCCTCCTTCCCTCCCTCCCTCCCTCCTTCCCTCCCTCCCTGTATCCATCCTCTCTTTCTTGGGGGTCAGATGCTGGTTGCGTTTTTGCCGACGTCTCTCCGTCCCTTCTTTTCCATTCCATTCTCTCTCTCTCTCTCTCTCTCACTCTCTCACTCTCTCAGCAGAAATTCTTTATTGTGGTTCTTGGTGTTTTGGTGGAGTTATTCCTCTTTACCCCCCGAGCTTTGGCAAATGACAGAATAAGCCCATGGTAATTCCTCAGCGCGCTAACCACAAACATGCTCTCTCTCCGTGTGTGTGTGTCTGTGTGTGTGTGGGGGGGGGGGGGGGGGGGGGGGGGTGGGGGGGCACTGTGTTTGCTCTATGATGTCTATGGAAAAGTGTTCTCTCTGCAATGCTGTGGGGTCGGACTGTATGTGTGGGGCAGAGAGAGAGAGAGAGAGAGAGAGAGAGAGAGAGAGAGAGAGGTTACTTTAGTACAAGGAGAGAGAGGGTGAACTGCTCACCTTCAGCAGATGGTCACAGAAGAAACAACGACTTATTAGTTTATTATCAGTTGTCATGAAAACATCTAGAACCAAAACATGTTTATATTGTAAAACATACATTTCCAAGGTCGAGGTTTTTGAGGTTCAACTACAACTACACACTTCAGTTGGTGAAATATGACGACACGGGACAAACTCCCCCTGCTGTTTCCTTTCATGATGAAACACACTCAAAATCATTTGTGCAGACCTGTGTGTGACCCCGTGCCCTTTGCATGTACATGTTGCAGGAATGCCTTCTAGCCGAGGTGCTGAGAGCTCATTTGTGACTGTGTGTGTGTCTGTGTGTGTGTGTGTCGGTGTGTGTGTGTGTGTGTTGTTAAGGTGTTGAAAGATCAGTCACAGGGTCCAAGTACACCCTCTCATGTTAAACAATACCAGGTGAGGTACCAGGGTTATGGTACACAAGGTACACACTTACAAACACACACCAAAACGCACTTGATCTGCCACAAATAAACAACCATTACTGGGAATAATGTTACACAACATTAAATATAACTAAAGTCTTCATAGAGCGAGAACCTTTAGTAAGCGACACCTTGTTTATAAAAATGGACGTAGACTCCGGTTCTGGAAAGTGAAGCCAATCATTTACAGAAGTACCTGAAACCCGTGTTCTGTTTAATGACCACCAGAGGGCGACTCCACTGGTTCTTTCCATAGAAGTCTTTGAGAAAATGACTTTATTTATAATGTCAGTAAACATTTCTTAAGGCGTTTATGTCTCAATCCCGATTTTCAAATCTTCTTCAATACAGCTGATGTTCATTTAGTAAATTATGATCCATTTAGAGTAAAATTGACCATAGATCACTGTATATGTAGGGGGTGTGGTCACCGCAGTGTGATTGACAGCTCGTGAAGTGTCCCCGAGCTCTCAGTCAGGCTCCACCCCCTCACACACTCCAAACCAAGTGTCACATTGAGGCTTGACGTATTTCTAAATCTCTTTGTTGATAGCGAAACTCATATTTAACAGTTTCATTGACGCTCACGTCTCCGTATTCAAAGGTCAGACAATAATTTACAAAGGTGCTTGACCTCTGACCTTCCTCTTCTGTCTGCGTCGGTGTGATGAAGCTGCTGCCGGAGCCGAAGCTTGTTCTGCTGCTTCATTCGCTCTCGCAGCGAAATGTAAAAATATAAAAGCATTACCAGGCGAGCGCGTAACGTGATCCTCAAAGTGTTCGCCTCTGGGGCTCCATTCGGATTCCCTGCCCCTGAAAAGAGAAGGTAACTCTTCAGAACTTTATATGTTACTGTGTGACCATCGCTGTGTGTGTGTGTGTGTGTGTGTGTGTGTGTTTGTGTGTGTGTGTTTGCCTTTATTTATCCAGAGAAAGTTGATTTAAAAAGCTTTAACCTGCTGGACTCCCTCCAAACAGTCACAGGGAAACACTGCTGCTGGTTCCTGTGGGAGGGACATGAACCAGCAGCTTTTACATAATAAGGTTAGAACCTGCGTTAGCGTGTGTGGTGTCCTTATTGTCTCTTGACCCTTTGACCCTGTTCAGATCTGGTACCGTCCTGAGTGACGGCGCTAAGCTCAGGTCTGAATGCACCTTAACGCGTCCTGAGATCCGATCACTCTTGGACAAGTGTGTTCCACCTTCTCTTGGATGTGTGAACCCAAACGTGTCCTGGACCACATCTTAGCTGACGTCCTCTAACCCGCTACGGTTTCACAAGGAACCGCTGGTGTAGTAAAATGTCCACTGGAAACCACTGGAACCGTCTTGGAACAAGGTTTCTGTGAAACGATATCTTTAACAAACAATCCCGTCTTTATATTTCTCAGGCAGCTTCTAAAACTCACAGGTCCGATGTGATCCTGGGTGGTTTCACAGGACAGGAGGGACGAGCTGCTCGCTGAGGGTCAGTGCAGCCTGCTGGACTTTGGACATGTCAGAACATTTCTACTGTCCCCGTCTTTATTGTCATGTTCACATGAGGATGCACCAACCATGGGAGAGAACTGCAACAGGAGCAAATGATTGATGAGAAGTGGCTTTGCTGGAAATGACAGTATGCTTGATGGGAGTTGGCCTCCAGTTCGTCTTTTGTGTCCAGTAACAAGCAGGGATTTTGTAAAGATGCAATAAATATCTTAGGGATTAGTAAATATTGGCAGAAGTATCGTCGTCCGCTTCGTGGACTCTTGACCCTGGACAGACGAAAGCTGTAAAACCATTTAGAGGCAAATATCTGCTAAACGAGACCTTTTTCCAGAACATGCAGAGTCCAACATTAAAAGATCAAAGTCCTGGGGAGTGTTTAAAAGTCTTTAATGAAGTCTGAGGCCTGTGGAAGCATGAAGGACTGCTGGCGTGCCTGGAAAAAAACACAGCCAGAGGAATAGAATTAAGGATAAACAAAGAGAAACAAGATCTTAATTTAGAAGTTATTGCAGTTGTATAAATTCTTCTCTCATAACTGAAGGACAAAGTCCCAAGTGAACCGTTAAGAGGACCAGACAAAGATGAGAATCCAAGAATCTGCTTCATTATTAACGCTCTATTAACGAGTCGTGTTTAAAAAGCACATAAAGAAAAACACACATGTCTGAAAATTCAATTCCCTGTTCTCTGAAATAACAATAACAATCTTGGGAACCAATTAAATAGCTGCTCACATGTCTGACACATGTTCACAAGTCGTGCTCACATCCTGGAGAAACCAGTTTATAGTAAAGTTTGCACATAAATGCAAAACAAAGTACTTTCTTGACATGTAAAGAACTTGATGAAGACGATCAAATGAGTGACAAGCAGCAGGAAACTGGGCAGGTCCTTCAGGTGTACTGGTCCCAGCTTCAGGGTTGTTATGAAGGAAGACGCGAGTGGGCAGGGCTGGAGTCAAGGTCAGGTTCAGGTCAGGGCGAGGGCAAAGGTCGTCCGAGCAGTGGTGAACGTTAAGGTGAGGGTCACAGTTAAAGACGGGGTGAAGGTCGGTCATGTCGTGGTGAGGTGTGTGTTTGTGTGTGATAATTAGTTTGTCCAGATTTGTCCTAGGGATCATCTTGTGTGTGTCTGTGCATGTGTGTGTGTGTGTGTGTGTGTGTGTGTGTGTGTGTGTGTGTGTGTGTGTGTGTGTGTGTGTGTGTGTGTGTGTGTGTGTGTGTGTGTGTGTGTGTGTGTGTGTGTGTGTGTGTGTGTGTGTGTGTGTGTGTGTGTGTGTGTTTGTGTGGGAGCACCACCAACCTCGCTCAGCCAGTAAATCTGACAGATCATTTGTTTGGCCTCTGAACCATGATCACCCCTCAGAGTCCTCTTCTTTCTCTGACTGTGTGTGTGTGTTTGTGTGTATGGTGTGTGTTTGTGTGTGTGTGTGTGTGTGTGTGTGTGTGGAGGGGCCTGCTTAAGCCATCAGCGAAGAAGAGCAGAGATCGGGGGAGAGAGAAAAAAGAGAAGAGGGAAGTGGAAACATCTCACAGTGGAAAGTGGATTCATGAGATTGAGGCTGACCTTACAGAGACGGGTTCAGCGCCAAGAAAAGTCATTTTTAGTTGTTGTTTTTTTTAAAAATTTTTCCCTCATATCAAAAGCATAAATATCGTCAATTTGAACTGTCAACGAATGCTAATAAAACCCAAATCGATTCTTCAAGGGAATTTATGTGATTTACCATCTCAGATTTAGGGCAGCGATACACAGCCTGTTGTGGTTCAGCCAGGGCTCCTGATTGGGACTGGAACAGAATGGCATGTGTATATAGTCTGGATAGTTATTTATAAAGAGTGTACGGGATAAGTCTGAGGGTTTGTGGGGCTGTTATACTCACTGTCAATAAAAACAAACAAAAGTCTTTAGGATTAGTTCTCAGAGGAACACGAAGGTCTGAATATCTAAACCCAATTTCATGAGCTTCTATCCAATCTTCTAGATTTGTCCATATTCTCCCGGTGCTGCTGGAGGAAGAGTTGAGGAATTACCCAAAGTCTTTTAGGCTCAATCCCCTGAAGAAGAAAAACATCCTTACAAAAATGTCACTATTAGTTTGAGTCTGGACCAAAAGTCGAGGATTTGACCAACAGATTGATCAAAAGACGTGAAAGTTCTTCTTGAAAGTTCTGCTTCCAGCTCACAGACACTGACGAGGGGTCACGGCTCTCTGGCTGGTTTCAATCCAGACGATTAGGGATCAGAACTTCAAAGAAGCCTCAGCCGCCTCCGGCTATGACCCGGTGAGTTCGTCTGCTGACGTTTGGAAACAAACACAAAACACGTCTATCAGCTTTTCTCTGTGTTTCCACCAAATTGCCTCTTTTAGCGTCTTCTCCTCTGTCATCTGACCCTTTTAGTGACATTTGAAACACATTCTAATTGACATGCAGTGTAAAACCTGTCCTCCTCCATCCCTCCTTCCCTCTGGTGAGCGTCCATCGCTCGGTAATGGCCGAGGCTCCCGGAGCAGAAACACTCTCCCCTGCACTCTTCACCTCTGGGTTTCCCCGGCGGAGAAAGTACTCGAGGAGAAATTGCAACGCGGGCCATGATGGGAAGAAAGTATGTGGAAGGAAATGAGAAAAGGAAAGTGACAGACAAAAAGAACGTCAATGGCATTTTCCCCCCGTGCACTCTTCACCTCCGCGACGGGAGAGGTGAAGAGTGCAGCGAGGAAGAGGGGGATGGTCTGAGGACGTGCGATGAAGAAGTGGATGAAAAAGGGGAATACGTAGATTAAAGAAGTAGGAAAAGGCGGAGAGGAAAGGGGGAAAACTGGAGGAAAGGAGAAAGAGAGGGAGGAGAGGAGTGGTTTAGCGAAGGGATGAAGGGTTATGGGAGGATTTTAACGAGCGTGTTGGGGTCTCGGCTGAATCAGGGGGCCCTCTTTAGAAAGAAAGACCGTTTATTTGTGGGTGTGTTAAACACATTGACCTTAAGTTTCCCATCAGGAGCAGAGGAGCGAGGAGGGGAAGAGAACAGAGGAGCGAGGAGGGGAAGAGAACAGAGGAGCGAGGAGGGGAAGAGAACTGAGGAGCGAGGAGGGGAAGAGAACAGAGGAGCGAGGAGGGGAAGAGAACAGAGGAGCGCGAGTGGGAACAGGAGACGACACGATGACATAAACGTGAATGAAGCAGAAAATAAAAACGGTAATGGTCTTCTTTAGTTCGCAGTTTGCCAAAGCTCACGAGAAACAGGCGGTTGAAAATGTAACAACAAAAGAGGGAAAGAAAAAGAACGACAACGAGACGTGAAGAAGCAGAAACTGTTTTATTTCTCAGTTCTTCTGCAGCAGGTCAAAGAGAGGCTACAAGTTGGAACCCACCATTAGCTCCTCGCAGAGTTCCTGACCTTCCTGTGCCTGTAACACCAGCCTTATGAACCCTCATCACTACATTACCAAGCCTCTCCTCCACACTCTGAACTCCCCACGAGCCCATCAAGGACGCTCTTACGAGCCCCCGAGCGCTATTTAACCCACAGCTTCCCAGGCCGGCCCTCGGCGCTGCACAAAGAACCTTCTGTCGCCCGAACGGACACCGGAACCTCCGCGGTCACACGGAGGAGCGTCCTCGAGGTCTGGAAGCTGCACCGGAGCTTCGTGGGGATGGAGCTCAGCAGTGGTCAGACAATAAGACACACGAGCCTCAGTTTGACCCTGAACTTCATCACTCCCCATCGCAAATGCCAATAATTTAATAAAATAAAAACCCAATGAAGCCTGTAATATAATAGGGAGGAAATAATGCAGGAGAATATCAAAATGATAAAGTAACCGTGTCGTTAAACACAGTTTTTGCCTATTATCCCTTTTCTCAAGCCAATAAGAGACACTTACTCAAAATATAAATACTCAAAACACCTCAACGACCGTGACAGGGACATAAAATCCAACCACAGGAAGAAAATATATATATTTATATCCACCCTGTAGCTGAGCAACGTTCCCGACTCTGGGCCGGAGTCTGACGGCGTCTCCTGTAATGTCAACAAGGCAGCAGCATGGAGGAGAGAATGAGCCAAGTTTTCTCATTTCCTCAAAGAATCGACTCGTTGGAATCATACGAGGGTTTTGCAGGATGCTAATGATTTGTTTGAGCCGTTAGGGGGGTAGTGTGTGTGTGTGTGTGTGTGTGTGTGTGTGGGGGGGTGGGGGGGGGGCTGTCTATGGCAGCATGCTATGAAAACCTTACGGGCCCCTCAGCAGCATCTTACGAGGGACTTATGAACCCGCTCGTGAACCCGGGGTCTTTCCCAGGCACCTTAAAGTAAACAACACAGAGGCTCCTTAACCCCCAAGATGGCCGACTGACTTAACGTGACAGACACATTAGCACTGCTGAAAAAAAATACTGCAAAATCTGCCTGGAAACCGACGATCGACCAGTTCTTCATGTTACAGGGTAAGTAGTTTGTTACAGTTCTCCAAGTTGGCTCCTCTGGCACCTCTGGCTCCTCTGGCTCCTCCGGCTCCTCTGGCCCCTCTGGCTCCTCCTGCTCCTCTGGCCCCTCTGGCCCCTCTGGCTCCTCTGGCTCCTCTGGCCCCTCTGGCTCCTCTGGCTCCTCCGACTCGTCCTGCTCCTCTGGCCCCTCTGGCTCCTCTGGCTCCTCCTGCTCCTCTGGCTCCTCTGGCTCCTCCAGCTCCTCCTGCTCCTCTGGCCGCTCTGGCTCCTCTGGCTCCTCTGGCTCCTCTGGCTCCTCCTGCTCCTCTGGCCCCTCTGGCTCCTCTGGCTCCTCCAGCTCCTCCTGCTCCTCTGGCTCCTCCAGCTCCTCCTGCTCCTCTGGCTCCTCCGGCTCCTCCTGCTCCTCCTGCTCCTCTGGCTCCTCTGGCTCCTCTGGCTCCTCCAGCTCCTCCTGCTCATCTGGCTCCTCTGGCTCCTCCAGCTCCTCCTGCTCCTCTGGCTCCTCTGGCTCCTCCGGCTCCTCCTGCTCCTCTGGCTCCTCTGGCTCCTGGTCCAGTTTAATTTACCCTGAGAGTAATAAACACATGAAGAGGATGTGGACTCATGTTAACAGTGTGGGAGAAACCACCTTTCCCACTCGTATTCTGACAGACTGTCAGGCAGGGGTCAGTGTGTGTGTCTGTGTGTGTGTGTGTGTGTGTGTAGCTGGGAGTCACTCAGCTAAAGCTATATTGATTCATTATTGCCAATACCCTTAATACCTAATTGAACGATTTTAAAATATGGTTTAGTGACATCTTTGTAAAGAACATTGTTCAGTCATCTCATCCAGAGGGCCCATCCCATCCAGAGAGCCCATCCCATCAAGAGGACCCATCTTATTCAGAGGATCCATCCCATCCAGAGGGCCCATTCCATCCAGAGGACCCATCTTATTCAGAGGATCCATCTCATCCTGAGGGCCCATCCCATCCAGAGGGCCCATCCCATCCAGAGGGCCCATCTTATTCAGAGGATCCATCCCATCCAGAGGGCCCATTCCATCCAGAGGATCCATTCCATCCAGAGGTACCATCTCATCCAGAGGTTCCATCTCATCCCGAGGGCCCATCTCATCCCGAGGGCCCATCACAGCCAGAGGATCCATTCCATCCAGAGGTACCATCTCATCCAGAGGTTCCATCTCATCCCGAGGATCCATTCCATCCAGAGGTACCATCTCATCCAGAGCTTCCATCTCATCCAGAGGGTCCATCTCATCCAGAGGTTCCATCTCATCCAGAGGGCCCATCTCATCCAGAAGACCCATCTCATTCCGAGGGCCCATCCCATCCAGAGGGCCCATCCCATCCAGAGGGCCCATCTCATCCAGAGGATCCATTCCATCCAGAGGTACCATCTCATCCAGAGGTTCCATCTCATCCAGAGGTTCCATCTCATCCAGAGGGTCCATCTCATCCAGAGGTTCCATCTCATCCAGAGGTACCATCTCATCCAGAGGTTCCATCTCATCCAGAGGTTCCATCTCATCCAGAGGGTCCATCTCATCCAGAGGGCCCATCCCATCCAGAGGGCCCATCCCATCCAGAGGGCCCATCTCATCCAGAGGATCCATTCCATCCAGAGGTACCATCTCATCCAGAGGTTCCATCTCATCCAGAGGCTCCATCACATCCAGAGGGCCCGTCTCATCCAGAGGTTCCATCTCATCCAGAGGGCCCGTCTCATCCGGAGGGCCCACTGCTGCTCTTCCTTGGGGCTCACCTCCACGGGGGGGGTGAGGACTCGAACGTGTGTCGCTGCCACAGAACGATCCCTGTGACAAACTGCCGGCAGGACACAGAACCAGAGGCTGATGCTGACAGATGTGGAGCGTCTGTGTGTGACCCCGAGGCAGCTCCAGTCATGTGGTTGTGGGAATGTCGCTGCTCTAGTAGAGATCAAACAGGAACATGTGGACGGAAAAACCAAAAGAGATTAAAACGGGACATTTATCAATAATTATCAATATCTGACTCGATATTTGTCCATATCACGCAGCCCGACCTCTTCCTATACATGGTTCCTGTGAGTTATTATAATATCTGATATCTCTTATTTGTTTTGTATAATAAAATCAAGGTTTGTTGACGTAAGATTCTGGTTGTTGTTGTCGTCAGTCCAGGTGTGTGTGTGTGTTTTGTTGTCATGCAGAACACGGCTCTCGAGACATTTGTGGACATAAAATCTTTTATGCATTAACAGCACGTGTAGCTGGCATTTCCTGTATTTGTACATATGTACACACACACACAAACACACACACACACAAACACAGACACACACACATACACACATATATATACGGTCCCCTCTGTCCTTTTGCCCTGGTCTTTTTTAAATTTCCTGTGTTTAGTGTTTAGTTTAGGCTGAATGCTTGTTTGGTTTGCTGGTTGTGTGTTTGTGTGTGTGTGTGTGTGTGTGTGTTGGGGGGGGGGTTAAGGTGCAGTTTTCATAAAGGGCATTTTTCAGAGGATCCTGCAGACGGGGTCACGGTCGCTCCGGTCTGCTCGGAAGCATCTCCTCTTCTAACATCTGTGAACATCTGTCTGGGCCGAGCCTCTCGATGACTGTTCCATCTTTTCTGATCTTTACGTCTCTCTGTCGGTTTGACTGTAAACATTGAGTCGCCCCCTGTTGGTCATTTGAGAGAATGCATGGTTTCAGACAGCTTCTTCATCGGCTTCACTTTCCAAACCCTACGTCCACTTTCTTGTTTCTTCTTCTTTCTTTAATTTGGTCATATGTCTCAATGCTCCGTTATAAAGACAGATCTGAAGACTCTGTCTCCCAGCTGTCCCCGAGGCCTGAACAGGAAAACCAAAATAATCTGCTCCTCCTTCATCTTCTCTCATGTTTCTCATTTACTCGTTTGTTTCTTTTCCTTTGTACGTGTCTCCTCTCTCTCTCTCTCTCTCTCTCTCTCTCTCTCTCTCTCTCTCTCTCTAATTGCAGCAGAAAATAAACACGACTTGGACGGGGCCACATCAGTCAGGATCGATACACACAGGAAGGGGAACACACACATTTACACGCATTTACTCACACAAGCAAACCAAAAAAAAGATATTTGGAGAAACTCACAAAAACACGAATGCAGAGCAGCGTCACCAGGAGACGCTCCGACAGAGCAATCGCATAAAATCTGTTTATTTTTCCCTCTCTGCTCTTTGATGGTCAACTGGATCCATATGGTTCCTCAGCGGCTCTGTTTAGCTGCTGGGATTCAAACCAGTAAACCCCCCCCCCCCCACATGGTGAGAAATGAGGGGTCACTGGTTCGAGTCCCGTTTTAAACCTGTTTACATGTGATGGGTTGTGCGTGTGTTCGAATCTCTGCCTCTTCCCACTTCTCCAGAGGGTCAAAGGTTCAGATCAGGATTTTTATTTGCCGTTTTATTTTGTTGTATTTCATCTGAAGTTTGTTTTAATTTGAATTCCCATGTTTACGCCAAATGTTTGTAGGAGAGAAACTCTGGTTTTACACGTTGGCGAGTTACGACTCCAGTTTGTTTTTTATCTTGGGTAATTCTCTACAATCTGTTTAGCAACAAGCCTGTTATTTATTTCAAATCCAAAACAATTCAACACTTTTGTATGTCCACACACACACACACACACACACACACACACACACACACACACACACACACACACACTGTAATTCCAGAGCCACAGTTGTGTCTCCATCTTTACTTCTTCAATAAGACGTCAAAACTTGGAGAGAAAAATCATTATTGTCGGATTTTGGTCTTTCATCTCTTTCTTTCTGTCTTTCTTTCCCTCTTTCTTCATCTTCCTCTCTTTCAGTCGTTCGCCCACAAGGCTGCAGGATGTCTGTCTCTCCCTCCGTCCGCCACCTCCATCCATCCTACTCAAGTTGTTGTTCCGCTGTGTTGAGCAAGAGCAACAAACCAGCGGGGAACGAGAGAGAGACGAGGCCAACGAGCAGAAAAGAGGTTGAGCTGCAGGAAGTCCGACGCTGAGAGAGGAAGTAGAGACACGTTTCATCTCCTACAAAATAAAAGCAGACAAACAAATTGAGGGCAACGCTTTGTGAGCTTTAAAGGAACGATCCCAGAGGAGAAACTATCTGAGTGTGTGTCTGAGCCGTGCAGACGCTCTGCATGTGGTCGCTCTGGCTTCGACCTTCGTCCTCCACGTCTCCGCCCCTCGTGTTCCCGTTCCACCTCTGCTGCCTGTGGTTTCCAGGCTCCTGCCGATGAGTCAAACATGGATCCTCTGGAAGCCAACACAGACACGGTCCACTGGAGGAACACAATCACTCTCATTAACTCTTCTTCTCTCGCTCTCTCCATCTTAATTCAGCCGCCCGTCCCTCGTCTCCGTCTCTCGTCTCTCTCTTCAATGATGTGATAAACAGCCACAGATGTGGACGGTACCAACACACACACACAGAGACACACACAAACACACACACACACACAGAGAGACACACAAGGACAAGTAGCACCCCGTTAGTGTGTTGTGAAGCTTTATAATTGGCCCATTTATCTTCATGTTAATATAATGTGGTGGAGTCAATCTAAACTTTGCCGGGAGACGATTGGTTTCATATGTGAGCCTGGAGCATCCTCACTCTCACACACACACACACACACACACACAGACACACACACACACCCCTGTGTTCTCTCCCACATTAAACATGCCTCCCTCTCTTCTACACACTCTAACGCACCTTGGCGCTCGCTCCAGCCTCTCTGACGGTCCGATGGTTGCCTCTCTCTGTCATCACCCTCTCTTCACTTTCTTTCTCCCTCTCCACTCTTCTGATTGTCCTCTGGCTGATCCCTCCATCTTGTACTCGGGGTCCCTCTATGTGCCCCCCCCCCCCCCTCTCTCCACAGAACATACGTGCTTATACACACGTGTGTGATGTAAGAAACTCGAGCAGCAGAAGCAGATTGTGGTACTTTCTTTTTTAAACATGGATAATAACATGGTTCAGACTCTGTCACACCTTGTTTGGTTCAGAGCTTCAGACTCTTCAGTTTAGTCCGAACCAAAATATCAGGTGTGAAATGGTTCTCGACCCAAAGGTGTGAAACGTTTGTGTGTTGTCGTCTCGTAGTTTGTCGGTGAAGTCGAGATACGTCTGAAGTTTAGTTGTGTGTCAGTGAAAAAGTGGAAATCTTTGCAATCTACAGATTCATCCACGTGAGAAATATGTTGATCAGGTTCAGCTACTGTTCAACCTCCAGTCTTCTTTTACAGTACACACACACACACACAAACAACACACACACACACACACACACACACACACACACACACACACACACACACACACACACAACAGTGACTCCCAGTGTTTCTCTTGGGCGATGTCCAACTGACTGTCTCCATCTCTACCCAGGGCAATGGGAACCAGGTTCACTGGGAAAGACCATCTGTGTGTGTGTGTGTGCGCGTGTGTGTGTACACGTGTGTGTGTACACGTGTGTGTGTGTGTGTGTGTACACGTGTGTGTGTGTGTGTGTACCAAGTGTGTGTGTGTAGACACAGCTGTCTAACAACTGCTTCCATTCTGTGAACAACATAAAGAGGCTTCTGTGTGTGAACATCGTGCTACACACACACACACACTCACAGACACACACACACACACTGTATCATGCTGCGTGGGCCGAGCGTGCGGTCAAGTATGGCACACGCCGGGGTCATGACCCTGCCAGTTAGCGTGGTAACCTCCCAGAGAGATCCACACCCAGGGGGGGGGGGGGGAGGATGAGAACCCAAAGGATGGTGATGTTGTGTGTGTGTGTACATGTACTAAAACAAAACAACAATACACAAACAAAACACACTGCTGGAATGATTCATTACACATAAGCTAAATGTTCTCACGCACAAACAGACAAACGTGGTTTTGTGTGTTTGTGTGTTTGATGTGTGAGGTTTTCCTGCAGCTCTCATGTTTCTCTGGGTTTTGGACTAAAGTATATTTTTGTAATCATCGACCTGAAGAAGAGCGTTTATTGCCCGGAGGAAATCACACGGCCCGGTTTATCAGAAGTCAGTTTTCTTTCAATTTGGACGTTTGGCTCCGACGCTACTTACTGATTACTGTGAGGCCCCGCCCTCTTTGTCTGCCTTCCATGCTGTGATTGGCTCACGTCCCGCGCAGCAGCGTCAGGGCAGATTAAAAACAACGACAAACATTTCATAAAAATGGCGGCTTCCCTGAAGTGTAAACAGTGGCTCCCCCCCCCCCCCACGCAAGATCTGTCCGTGACTGCCAAGAAGAAGAAAAGAAGAACTCTGGAAGCTGAACAATGAAAATATATAAGTTCTCACAAAGAAGAAGATTCCTCTGTTTGCTTCTGGATCAACCCTCGACCCAGAGGAGCCTCCGTAACTTCTGAGAGCAGTTCATTAACTTTAAGTTATGTAATTAAGTTTAAAGTTAATTGAATTCATTATACACAACTGCTGCAGTGTCCGAGCTAAACGTGTGTGTTTGTGATGTTGTGTTGACTTGTCCTGTGTTTATACTCTCTTGTCATCAGTGAGAGGGAGGTGGGATTCAACCTAAGAACCCGCTGGTGATGTAATGACAATGAGTGTACAGCAGGATGAGGAGGGGGACAGAGGCCTCTGTGTGTTTCAGATCACCCCCCCGAGACCTCTGTTTCCAGAACCGAACCTGAGAGAAATGATCCTTTAACGCTCACGTAAAAAAAAAAAAAACTCTCAGATCTTTTATGTCAACGTGTGAGAAATGGGAGCGAAACAGAAAAGTGTTTCTATTTTTGCGCTCGGTATAAATAAAGTTGAGCGGCCTCGACTTCACTCCCGGTTTCCTGCAGCTCCGATTTATCCGTCAATAATTCAAACGCACAAATGAATCCATCAGAGAAATCGTCAGCACTTTCACGAGCCAAGACCTGGAGATGACTCACGACCTTCCTCGAATCCCACCGTGCCGCTCGCCCTCAGCCAGCTCTCCTTTTACGAGAGGAGGTGTGAATCTTTATATTTATATTCATATACATACAATATGTACATACTCTCCGCACAGTGGGACATCGTTCTGAATATGGAGAAAATGATTAAAGGCAGCGTTCGGTTTATTTTTACAACTTTGGCGGGAGAGAGAGAGAGAGAGAGGGAGAGGGAGAGAGATTGAACGCCACTGTCGCTCGCCCCTCTCTCTCTCTCTCCCCCCCCCTTCTAACTTTTGTAGAAACTTTATCGATGCAGCAACAGACCCGGTGGTTCGAGACCAGGAGGGTGAAGCCCGTCGCCTGTTTGTTGACAGCGGCTGACATAGCAACTGATCTGGGGGATATTTCGCAAATACTGTGGGGATGTCAGACACACACACACACACACACACACACACACACACACACACACACACACACACACACACACACACACACACACACAGAAGGGTGCACTGCTCTTGCCAAAGAACAAGGTTGGCGGAGCCTCAACACAGCCGCCTCAAAGTGTGTGTGTGTGTGTTTCAGTTTTATGGTCCCTGCTTGAAACGAGCCAACTTTATGCTCCGTGTGTGTGTGTGTGTGTGTCTGTCTGTGTGTGTGTGTGTGTGTGTGTGTGTGTGTGATGGAAACAAGTTTATTGGTAGGTATGAAGCCACCCGTCGCTGTCTGGCCAGGACGACTGGATGTGAGAAGTGAAGCAAATTGCCGTCAAACCCTCTTTTCTTTTCTTTTTTTTTTTCTTGCTGTCTCGCTTTCATTTATATTATTTTCACTTTTTCAATACATCCCAGTTTTTGCTTTGGTCAGTGAGAAAGAGAAGAGAGGAGGAGGAGAAGTTGAAAAGAGAAATGAAAGAGAGAGGAGATGATAACATATTTGAAGAAGAAAGAGAAGTGTGTCGAGGACGGAGGAAGAAAACTGGATTTATTTTACATTTAATCATTTATTTTTGCATTTTTACATTAATTGTTTTATTTTATACAAACAAAATGTATTTGTGTGTCTATATTTCAGTTAGGTGTGTGTGCGTGTGGGGGGGGGGGGGGTGGACTCTGAAACCTGGGACCGAAATGAACCCGTAGCTTTTTAGTCTTTACTTAATTTACATTTTTGTCGTATATTTGATTCTTTGTCAGAGTTTTGTTTTATTGTGTTACACTGACACATTTTCCTTTCTCTCTGATCATGTTGAATTTAGTGTCTTTGTGTTTCAAATCAGTTTTTTTGACATTTAAAAAAAAGACGACAACTTGTGCTCGACACTTCTCTCCATTGACTTTTAATGATCTGCTAATGAGCTGATGATTAGCTGCTGATCTAAACTCGACTACTGTTATTACTGCGTCTCTCCTCCTCTATCATCCATCCTTCTTTCTCCATCCCTCCCCCCTTTTACTCTTTGTTTTTCTTTATTCACACCCGCAACCCGTTAAGCCAGACAGCTCCTAGGAGGAATCCAGGGCCGTTGTGTAATCAGACACACACACACACACAGACACACACACAGATGAAGGAAAGCCATGTGGAACAGGTGTCCGTGCACACACACAGTGAATCGGAGCAGAATGTTTGCACTGAGCGTCTGGCAATCGATCAAGCAGGGCGTGTTGTTACAGGGTTAATTTGAGGAAATGGAAGGAGGTTGTAGACTGGCTAATCTCACTCACCTGATTATGAGGCCACACACGCACACAGACACACACACACACACTTGTACTTGCAATAATCAAGTGAGGATAACACTCCAGTGCAGCTGACGTTAACCCTTTCTATTCTTCCGACCGCACGTTACCTCCGATCCTGAGAGATCCTCGTTCTCCTCTTCACCAGCGACTGCTTTTGAATTTGCATGAAATCGATCTCGTCCTCTTTCTGTCTCCTCTCTCTCTTTTATCCCCCCCCCCCGCCCCCTCCAGAGATGAACAAAACCTCCTCGCTTGTGTCGTATCAGTGAAAGTTCATCCGTCCATCCTCCCTGGAGAGGAACCAAGAGAATAAGCTGAGGAGCTGCGTCACTCCTCCACCTCTCCGACAGTGAGTGTGTTTCTCAGTGTGTGTGTGTGTGTGTGTGTGTGTGTGTGTAAGTGTGTGTTCATGTACACTCCACACATTCCTCCTCACTAACCAGATCCCCGGTCCAGACCACCAGAGAGGCCCACCTCGCTGCCTGGCGTGTCCCAGGAGAGGTGCTTTGACCAGGGCAAGGTGTGTGTGTGTGTGTGTGTGTTAGGGTGGGTGGGTGGGGGGGGGAGGTGGGGTGTCTGGGTCAGAGCTTCCCACTCAGCAGAAAGAATAGAGGAGGAAGGTGAAGAAGAGGACAGAGTGATACAGGAGAGGAGGAAGAGAGGGCAGAGGGAAGGAGGAATCGAGGAGGCTAGGGGACGAGGAGGACATGAAGGAGAGATTGTGTCTTTA
>NC_070648.1:2210552-2330552 GCF_947347685.1 Pleuronectes platessa | reverse complement strand
GCATGCTATCGTGTTCTTACTGAAGGTGTTAAGTTAAATGCTGTTCTGGCATCAGGGTATTTATACTCCATATATAAATATGTAATAAATATCAAACATGTTTTATTGTTATTTTAAACTGCGGCTGTTTATCTGCTATAATTCATCACACCTTACATTTTAACCTCTACCTAAATAAACCAGTTGTAGAATTTGATCCGTGCTCCTAACGTGTCCGCTGATCACTGGAGGTCACAGGTTTGATTCCCGCTCCTGGACCAGACTCTGAGTTCCTGAGGTGAAAAATGGAAAAGAATATATTGAACCTCTATGTTTCCAGCAGATGTGGTGGCTCTGGTTTCTTTGTATTTTATATCAAAACCTTGGACCTCGATATAAAACTCTTAATGACGATGTCGCTGGCTTCCTCTAAAGACTTATCTCGCTTTTCACTCCGAGCCCAAGTGCCGTATCTGTAACATCATTTTAATATTTTGGTTTCATACCGATACCGCAGATATTAACCCTATTAATTTCACAGATGTCGGCCGTTTCGGTTTTCAAGGCGGAAAAAGAATCTTTAATCTCAACCCGTTGGAGCTGGGATCAAACGCCGCAGGTCTATCGGCGAGCTCTGGCGTTCGCCGTTAAACGATCGATAAAAAACTTTATTAGGATCATTTGGGTTCCACCTCTCCGGCGCTGTGATCTCCTCTTTCATGGAGAAGATGAAGACATGTCTGAGGCTTCGCAGTGGAAAGGGCGGATGAGCTCAACTGGTTTCTTGGTGGTTTGTGATCACGGGGGAATTTATTTTCCTGTCACACTAAATCTTGTTTTTTTGAAAGTGCACATTAAAAACCCAACTCTGTTCCAACCAGAGCCGGCTCCGATGATCCGTGACCCTCGTGTTTCTGTTATTAATCCCTGGAAAACAGCTGAGCACGTGTTGTGTTTTCAATTTTTATGTTTTTGTTCTATCAAAAAATGAATTTTTTTTCCCTGAAGCAGCCAAAACAACTGAAGCGAAGACGAATGTATTCTTTTTCCTGGGAAACGTCTCAGAGCAGATTTAGTTTCGGTTCGGACAGAGTTGAATTTGAGGAGTTGAAATCAAAACCTATGAATTTGACAGGAGCGCCAGGCGGACGGGGGGGTGGGGGCGTCCAGAAATCCTTCGCTCGGCGTAGGTGTCGCTGTTCTCTCATTGGCTCGCTGCTCTTCTTCAGTCATGTGACACCTCGTGTTGAGCAGCAGCTTCAGCACCAGAATCAGTTGGTAGTTCCCAGATTCACAATCCATGATCTATGCGTTTGATTTAAATCTGATCTGAGAGGTACAAGTTCTTCCTAGTACTTGTACCTTAAAGACACATACTTAAAGACAACTACCTGGTCTGGAGCTGCCTGTCTGAACACTGCCTAAATGTCCTTGAGCAACAAACTCAACCCCCCCCTATCATCATATACCTGCATGTTGCAACCAGCACCCACATTTGAGGTTGTTACTTATTTTAATTCCCTGCCCTGATGAACGATGGAGGCATCTCATGATGATGAGCTCCTCCTCTGAGTTACAGTCCTATCCTGTGCCAGCGTTCCCAGCGTTCCCAGCGTTCCCAGGTCCAACACATTTCCAGCACAGAGCCGGTGGTCCGCACCTCATCCGTGATTTACGTGCACCTCCGACGCCAGAGAGAAAATAAGCAGCATAATATAGATTTCATGCTAACGGAGAAATACGAGGCTGCAGAATCAGACGGCTGGCGTCTCGAGCCGCGTCCCGAATACGATAAACACCAATTGTGCGTCGCTGTCTCGCTGACTTACTTTTTTTTACAGCGTTCTTTGGCTCCGGGCGTCGCACTTGAAATAACCCAGAAAATCAAATGAGGTCTGGTTTGGTGTCATGAGTGAAACCTAAGTGTTTTAGTGGTGGAGGTATTTCTTCTCTTAACGGGGCTGTCAGGAGAAATGACTTTTTCCCCTCCGAATAACCCTGATATGGTTTTACCATCAACATAGCAACAGTGTGTGTGTGTGTGTGTGTGTGTGTGTGTGTGTGTGTGTGTGTGTGTGTGTGTGTGTATGTGTGTGTCTGTGTGTGTGTGAGTGTCGGCAAGAGAGAGAGAGGGAGTGAGAAAGGGGAAAAAGAGAAGAAGAAGAAGAAGAAGAGGAGGTCAGAAAAGTAGCTTCAGAGAAATTGATAGAGATGGAGAGATACAGGATGAATAACAGACCTGCTGAGAGCCAGAGGGTGTGTGTCTGTCCCTGTGTGTGTGTGTGTGTGTGTGTGTGTGTGTGGTTTTGTCATTAGTGTTGAACAGTTATTATATGAGCTTCCCAGACTGACTGGCCTCTGCAGTAACAATGTGCTAAAACATGTCTGTCTTTCATTTCTCCCTCTTTAATCCGTCTCTCTCCCTCACTCGGCCTCTTCCTCATCATCAGTGGCGGTGAGTCCAGTGGAATGTGGCACCTCGGTGTCGTCATGAGGAGGAGACGCTGCAGATCGATCCCTGGAGCTGGAGCTGGGTCGAAGTCCAGGTACAGTATCTCCAGTTTGAGTCCGGAAGCTTGAGGACGTTTCCAAACCTCCATTGATCCATTACCTTTCTTTAAATGTCTTGATTTCTACATGGTAATCAAAAATAATACGATTTTAGTTATTTTTTATTAAAGTCTGCACATTGCCCCTGAAATCTCAACAACTGGGTTTGACAATTCTTTTTTTTTTTTTTTACGACAACTCCTTACCAATTTGTTTTCAAAGTAAAAGCGCAACGTTGGTTTTGTTTTTTGCAACGCCTCATTTCATACTGAATTACAGTGCTTTTATTTTGATGGTTTTGTTCCAGTTGTTTAACAGAGTCTGAAATAATGATGCAATAAAAAGAAAATGAACTTTATACAAAACCACACGTGAACGCTAATAAAGAAAATTCAGTTTCACTCTGATGTGACCTAAACAGATGATCGTTACAGGGATGCCTTGATCCTATTACAGAATAATGAAGGTGTAGTTTGTAAAAGTAACTGTAGCTACCAGATAAATAGTAACAGTTATATAAGGTATTAATTCAGACTTTAATACAGTGGATTAGAAGCATCCAAGTAAATTTACTCGGTTACTTTCGAGCCCAGTTCCTCGCTTCCATCTCTTCCTCTCAATATCTCTTTAGTATCTTTCAATCTTTCCTCTCAGACATTCAAATCTCTCCCTCATCCTGTCTCTCTCTCTCTCTCTCTCTCTCTCTCTCTCTCTCTCTCTCTCTCTCTCTCTCTCTCTCTCTCTCTCTCTCTCTCTCTCTCTCTCCCTCTCGTCTCTGTGAAACAGATTGTGAAAGGCCACTGGCTCGCTGTTAAAAGGGAAACTCGGCGGCTGGAAAGAAACACGGGCGGAGAGATCAAGAAAAAGAAGGATGGGAGCGCCGGAGGAACGTCACATGGACGGGTCGATGACAGACCGGCCTGAATTATGAAAGGGAAGATGAAATGGTGGGAATGAAGAGACAGAAAAATGAGAGGAGGGTAGAGAGAGAGAGAGGGGGAGAGAGGTGGAGGAGGGTAAGAAGGGTGAGCGAGAGGGCGAAAGCCTTTTGAACACCAGAGGCTTTTTGAAGAGCGCTGCAGTGAATCCCATCAGGCGCTGATTCACACTGATGTGGATTCTATAAGCATTTCTGAGGCCAGTTCATGAGCTGAGAGAAATGTCGATTTGGACCAGTTCAGGTCTTTCTATAAAGGGGGGGGGGGGGGGGGGGGGGTACACGATAAGTGTGTGTGTTCAGAGGAAAGGGGGGGGGGGGGGTGAGGGTCGGAGAACGGTTAACTTGGAAGTCGCCCTTTTCTCGCTGAAGACAAATCCCAAGAACCTGAGTCGAGACCAAAAACCACCGATCAGTCAAAACAGTGTAAATTAATATGTAATAATAAAATATATAAATACCATGAGAATTACTAGTTATGAAATATTTGAATATTCTGTGCAAGAACAAGAAAACTGATGAAATACATTAAAAAACACACTGAGATCCAAGTGTAACAAGATTTAATTGGGAATATTTTATTTTTCAAAAGGTTTTTGTCACATACAGGATGCCCTGATACCCGCCATTATGTTAGATTATGCTTTAACTGTTATTTATTATTATTATTATTGTTTGTTACTTTAATTATTAGTTACTAATTCAAGGTTAAAGGTCAAACTAGAAGTAATTTAGCCCAAACTGTGACTTTCCCCTCAACCGTAGTATTATTGGATCAGAAAACAAATGAATTGATTTAATTTGAATCTGTGATTTTTAAGTTGGAAAGAGACTAATACACAAAGTCACACCAGATCAGAAAACACTTAGATGTGCTGGGATCCAACTGGGGACGATGGAAGAGAAATTAATTCCTTTGAGGAGTTGTTGAACCGCTGGGATCTCGATAAGACTTTAAATCAGTTTGGCTGCTCGAGCTCGTGATCACAAGTCGAGAGGTCTTTAAAAGTGCATCCAGAAGAATATGAGGGATCATACTTTGAGAAATGGAAGCAGGGTCCTCATAAAACTCCAGATAAGAGCTGGTGAATAAAAACCACTCTTCCCTCCCTGTGTCCTCGCGGCGGCCTTTAGCGAGGTGTTTAATATTCCCAGTGTTGCTTCGTCTAATAACAGCTGAGTTTGTGATTGGCCGCTCGTGGGTGTGAAATATTTCTTTCAGTCTGAGTTATGAAAGCGCACGAAGGTCGGTGTTTGCTCTGGATAATTATATTTGTCGGGGCTGCGGAGACATTTTTGTTAAACCCCCGGGTTCGACCTCGGTTTGACCCACGAAGCTGTGAAAGTGGAATATTAAGAGAAGAAGAAGCCCGGGCCAGATTGTGAGTTTAAAGGTTAAGAAGTTATTTTGATGACGAACCAATGTGGCTCTCAGGACGTCCAAGGTCTCTCTCTCTCTCTCTCTCTCTCTCTCTCTCTCTCTCTCTCTAAGAAGGAGACGAAGAACCCTTTCTGGACCAATCAAACGGTTGGAGGAAGCTTCCTGAAAGTCCCGACCTTGACCTCGACCTCGACCTCGACCCTTGTGTTCCCTTGTAAGAAACATTCTGCAGAGGAGACAGAGAAGTTTGACTCTTTGGTTTCTGATCCTGGTGACGATCAGATTTAAGATGCTCAGGTCTGAGAGGCCGTGAACGTCTGTAGATCAAACTGCACAGGGGTGGCGGCTGATCACAGACTCACAACACACACACACACACACACACTTCAACATGGAGGCCGTTTCACTTCATGTTCCAGCTCTTTCACGTTTGTTGAGTCAAAAAATCTTCCCTCGCAGATACAAACTCTGATCAGGAAACTCTTGTCAGTTCCTCCTGCTGCAGCCGGCACTCGACCTCCGAGCGCACAACTCCTCTTTCATCTCTCTGCTCTGCAATCGGCCACTTGTCTCGTTGAGGAGAAGAAGAAGAAGCCACAAACCAGAGTGCCTCGCTTTGCTGATTCCTTTTTCTTCTCACTGTTGGTTTTCATCACATCTGATGAATTCTCCAAGATCAGCGTTTGATATCAAAAACAGGATTTAGTGGATTCTGCTGCATGTGAAGTTGTATTGCAAAGCTTTCCACAGACATGTGACTCGTCATCTTTAAAACTTTAAAATCCCCAAATTATCTATTGTACGTATTTCATAACATTTCAATAATATATGTTTGTGTTTTTCGGTTTTAAAAGACAAAACTGGATTGTGGGAAAATGTGGGAATTCACTAATGTTACCAAATTGAAAGTATGATCAAGTATGTGACTTTACTGTTGTGGGTGTTATGTGATTTGGGTCCACTGCATATGAATGTGTTTAATGTTAAGAAAAGTAATAATATCATATGTAAAACTGTTGGAGACTCATTACAATCCACTCACTTTAATGTTAAAGGATTTAGCCGAAGCAGATTGAAGCTGAAACACCGACTCGAACCAAAGTTTATTTCAATTCCCCAACATGTGCTCCCCAAACACTTCCTGTCTGGCTCGGCTTGAACAGTATCGAGTCTCAAACCACCTACCGGGAGCGGCCGAGCTGCCGGATCATGTTCTGGGCTTGTTTAGCTCCAGCTAACCGCGCAGGCACGTGGTTGGACAAAACGTCTCCGGCGACAGATCGCTTGTTTAGCGTCCCGCAAACGGGCAAATAAACAACGTGGCAGAGAGAAATAAACCGCCGTCATCCTCACGCTGGCCGGGCCGCGGAGACACAGAGAGGAAGCGGTGTGGGCATCTGGTTGTTGTGTCTCGCTTGTTTGAGCGAACATTAAATGTCTGCTCTGGTTTTGTGTTTTTTCTTTGAACAGGGCTTTGAGGGCTGGAACCGGCTCTACCTGTCAAGAGCCATGTAAACGTCCAGATGAAGTGAGGCTGGTCGAGCGGAGCAGCTCACAAACCACTTCACTTTCTGGTGACCAGTCACACATGCAACTTGGTTTGTTTCATGATCCAGTGGAAAAAAATATTCCTTTCATATTTATACAGTAAATGTAATTATCCAGCAAATAGAATATAGAGTTAAAATGTTTCATGACAAATCTAAGCAGGACCTGCTCCAGGATTTAATTTCTGATGTTTCCAACAGATAAAAATAAATCTAAGCTTTGAAATAAATGAAAAGTAAATTTAAGAAAAATAAAGAAAAGAAAAAGAACCAGTGATATTTATTCCACATGTTCTAAAATCTGGTGCTTCCTCCACGTTAGCAGACGGGACACAGACCCAACAAAAAAGCTAAATACGTGTTAAATACATTTTTCTATCTTTTTATCTTATCAAACTGATATGTACGTTCAAGTGTTAACGTTTCGGGTAAGTTTCCGGTAGACTTTAACGTCCCCCCCTCTCGTTCTCAGTGTATCTCGTTTATTCCTGTTAATTCTTGTTTATTCCTGTTTGTTCTCGTCCCCTCTGCCTCTTCCTGTAGAAACAAAGGCTCATCACCAGTTACAGATTCTGTCGTAAGTAGTTTTCCACCTTAAACGCACGCAAACACACATGGAGACAGTTGCACCGGTAGTGATGAGACAGACACACACTCACACCAAGTCATCACTGTCAGCGTACGATTTACCGTAAGAGAGTGTGTGGGTCGTTGTTCAGGTCAAATTCCTTCTACATCTAAGTTAGAATTTCAGATTTGACACCACAAAGTGTGTGAATCGGATATGACTTTACACCCACACACACACAAACACACACACACACACACACACACAAACCCCCACACACACACACACCGGATGCAATGGACGTTGGGGCATAGTTGTTTCTCTGTGGGAAAATACTCCATACACATTAGAGAGATTTCCCCCAATTTCAACATCACGATTGGGAAAGAGAGAGAGAGAGAATGGGAAAGAGAGAGAGAGAGAGAGAGAGAGACATCTGTCCGACAGATTTCTATTGTTTCTTTCATCCTTCGCCTCGTCCTCCGCTCCGTTCATCTGAAGAACATCAAGACCCGGTTCATGGAAAAGTCAGATCCCAGCACAGAGAACGTGAACCAGTGACAAACGACTGCAGCGCTGATTTATTGACGTGATTCATTAGTGTTACAGTAAAGGACGTTAAACACACAGTCGTCAGCGTACGGCTTTAAGTGGACGTCATGATTCTGACTGTGTGCGAAGTAGAAACATAAATTTTGCGCCAGGTCACATCGTAGAGATCTAGTTTTACGGTGCGATAACGTCCGTGAAGCTCTGATCGTGAACGTGGCTTCCAGACACGCTGCGTTCTGTTTGTTTTTCACTGCACATTGCGATGTGTTTATTTCAGGTTTATGTTGTCCGCTGGGAAAATGTGTTTACGGTTATGTGTGTTTACAGTGTTTGTACATTGTGGCCAAGTTGCTGTGTGTCATTGTGCAGGTGATTCATTGTGCGTGTTGGGTTTGGGTTCATGTGAGGTGTGTTCATGTGTCATACTTCATTCTGATTGGCTGGAGGGTTCGGATTAAAAGAGCAGTTTTGATTTAGTGGCAACTAGTGGTGAAGTTTCATAAGTAACCAACTGAATATCCTGCGCTAAGTTAACGTAAAACTGTGAATGACGCTAACTACTGTAAATAAAGATGGATGACTTCCTCCCACAATTTCGGCTTCACTTTTAGGGAGCAATTTGTCGTCCATCTTTTAACACAGTCCATGGTTTGTCCATTCTGAGCTACTGTAGGAGCGTGGCAGAGCATCACGGTGGACCCCACGGAACAGGGCCTGCTCCTCGTTAGTCATTTTAAATTTACGCCCCAGCAGCAGGGAGGAATTTGTGAGGCTGCGATTTACGATCAATGTTTAGAGACGACGCAGAGATGTCGTGCATGTCGTGACTTGGTGGCCATGTTTGTGTTTTATGTCAGTTCGGGCTTTGTGGTTAATGTGAACATGTGGTTGACCCGTTTCTGTCTCTGATCTCTGACTTAAAAAGCAAACTTTGACCATGGATCCTGAAAAGTGTCCTGAGAGACGGACGTCCCTGTAACTCACTCCACCAGAGCCTGACTGAGGTTTGTGGTTCCCTCAAACACAACCCTCAAATAAAAAGTTTGAAAAAAAGCTTCCAAGTTGGATCTCAGTGAAATAAAGGTCAGATCGACCGTGTCAGCAAACGCTTGTTTGTTTATTTTCCCACATCAAACTTTGTTTCCCTCCATATTCCCCCCCCCGCCCCAGACCCTTAACGACCCCCCACGTTTAAAACCACTGGTATATGAGCACATTAGGAAAAAAACAAAGTTCATGCATATTGATGAATATGATCCAGCTGCTGCTGCATTTTGCCTCTGACCCGCCTTCAAAATAAAAGCACCACACACACAACACAGATTTTCTCTTGATGACTTGGGTCAGAGCAGTGAACAGCGTTTAAACTTATCACCCTGACCGTCGATGTCAGAGGAAAATGGACGTCACGTGAATATAGTGAATGGCTACTTTCGCACAAACTTGTCAACTTTAAGTTTTATACATGATGAGTTTGACATTCAAGTGTTGAAGTCCAGAGAGTGGGGGGGGGGGGGGGGGGGGGGCGTTCATTTGGAAACGGTAAACACGACCCCATCTGAACTCAGCATAAGGAAAGAAGGGACTTATCCCGAATGACCCATTAGTTTGGATTTCACTCTTCTCTCGCCAACTTTAATTACTATTATTAACCACACAGACACACACACTCTTCACACACACACATACACATCAAGTCTCACACGATAACAATCTACAAATCAAATGGAAGCGTGTGTTCGCCAGCACGAAATCGTCCTCTCTGGGCTGAAATCAGAACATTTGGCTGAACAATAGTCAGAATTCCAGCTCTGTTGTCTCTTTGTTTAATGTTGGAACACACACACACACACACAAACACATAAATACACACATATACACTACCGTTGTGAGGATTTACTGGTAAGACTTGGGGTCGGTGTTTTGGGGGAAATAAACACGTGTTTCACCGACGCAGAATGGCCTGCAGCGTGTTAGCACTGAGGAAGTCTTTGTTCTGATGCTACGGAAACATTGTGGCGGCACTTAAGACATTATCCTCATTACGTCCCTGCAACGTGTCTCCGCAGAGCTGCCAGAGAGACACAATTATCTCCCAATTATCTGATTCTGTTCCCGTCTCGTCCCACAGGGAGCTGGGACGGACTCCAGGGGCAAACGGAGGAGAGGGACCAGAGTCTGCAAAAGACCAGCAACTGCTTATTTTTTTTAACTTAAAGGTATTTTGGATCATTTTAAAATGATAATGTTTTTTTATTTATTTGTCTGTAATCGTAGGAGTGACCAGATAGACGGATGGTAACGCTGTGGACCACATGGACATGTCCTCAGGCAGCAGGTCTCCAATTCAATCTCATACATTACATGTCTTTGTCCTCTTTGTTAGGTCCTGTCACAATGTAATAAAGGCAAAGAGCCAATATTTAATTGGTTGATAATAATGCTTTAAGGTTTGGAACTACAATTCCCACAAGGCCTAGCGGTGAGGTAGACTGGGAGTATAATGTTAACGATGGCGTGTTCCTCTATATAATGTTTTTTTTGTCACAAATAAATGATTTATATAATATAAATATGGAGTCGTCACTTTTTATACAGAGAAGAGAAGAATAACATTAATTGAGGTTGTCCTGTGCAGCAGGGGGCGCTCTGCACCTGGACCCGCTGGTGTGACGTCCACCTTCACACTCAGGGAAGAAGTCCACTAATTAGTCCAAACAACTCCAGCTTTGTCAATTGAGTTCTGCTTTTGCTGCTTAACGGGGACACCGCGTTCAACTGACACCGTTAAAAAACAAGCCGAATTAATTAGTATCAGTTTTTATCTTGATTTAACACTTTAATGTTCAAGTAACTTTCTCTGGATTCCTTTGAGACTGGTGGAAACTTCTAAATATGGAGATTCCCAAGCGACTTCCGGATTCGGAGGGGGGCGTCTTGTTTCGCTGCGGGTTTCCAAGCGGATTCCTGGTCGTTTATTCACCGCTGACACCGGATATGATGACATCCACGGAAAGAGTGAGTCCCCACGAGTGTAGAGCTGTCAGTGTCGTGTCTGTGTGTGGATGTGTGACTGAGTAGAGACTTTGAGAAGAAGCAGTGGCAGCGGGGAGGGGAAGTGAGACTGGACCGTCTCAGGTGATGCAGCAGCTGCAGGTGCTTTTTCTCATTTATCTGCAAAACTACAGGGTTTGAACTTCACATGGAAACAAATCATCATCAGGCTCATTTTCATACTATGAATATTAATAATAATAATAGTATAACTGTGCTTCCCTTGGTGAGGTTTGTTCATCTTCTCTATTAGAATAAAACCACATTCACCAGATCCAGATTTTGATTTGGATCTGCATTCCATCACACACACTCACAAATATCAATCCCATAAATAATATTTCATCAAGACCCATGAATTTTTTAATGTGAAAACAAATTCCTGGATCCACAACAAGATTTAAAATGAGTTATTTCCTGACCACATCCGTCTGTTGGGTTTCATGATTCAGCAGTTTTTGAATTATCCAACTAAATAACAGACTCAGATGAAAACATAAACCGTATATTGTTGTTAAACTGTGGCCTTCATATGAGTCATCATTTGTGTTGCTTTATAAAACTGTGATAAACTTATATCTTGCTCTTCACTTTATGTTTCTGCTCAAGAAAAATACTCTTGGGTTACATTGGTTTTTCTTTTATTTCTATAATATAAGAACGAGACCATCGTGTGTAGGTGTGAGCTCAGAAACCTGTTTATTTGAGGGGTTGTGTATGAGAAACTATTTTCTCAGAGTAGCTGCTGGTTGCAGGATGAGGTGGAGCTGAGGAGGAAGAGGAGGAGAAGCAGCAGAGGGAGGAGGAGGAGGAGGAGGAGAAAGATGGAGGTTGTTTGAGAACACGGCCAATTAGTGAACTTGAACTCCAGAGGTCACTGGGGGAGAGTTCACAAGCTCCGAGAAAGGTCACAACCTTGCCGTTTTCTCAGCTACACACACAAACACACACACAAACACACACACAGCATGGAGTTCAAAGTTCATGGGTTAACTAAGGGAACTAACAGCAACTGGAGAGAGAGAGAGAGAGAGAGAGAGAGAGAGTGAGTTTTCTAATCTGCATCTGGCCTCCAGATGGTTTATGAGTCATCCCTGGGTCACACTCACACACTCACACATACACAACACACACACACACACACACACACACATGCACACAAACACACACACAGTTTTGGCTTCCCCCGCTGAGACTAGATCATTCCCAGGTTGGGTCGATCTGGGGGTAAACTTGACACCTGACTCTCTCATGCGCACACACATACTCACACACACACACACACACACACACACACTCCCTCGCAAACAAACAACACTATATTGTCCCACACACAGGCATTTTATTGCACGTGCTCACACACACACAGTTATATATGGAAAAACACCTGAGTCCTTCCCCAGCCAGCGGAGGGTTCACAGGCAGGTTGGTGAGTGAGAGTGATTCTCCGAGGTGTCAGAGTCGAGATGAAAAAGGAGCGAGGGCCGAATATATGAAAAGACAGAAAATATATGGGATTAATATAGAAAAGGAGGAAAAAAAGAAAAGGGGGAGGTGAAATAAAACACTGATGGATGGCGAGTCTGTGTTCTTCTGACAGTTTGGATTCGATTCAATAAAATGTCATCGGGCCGGAGACGTAACTGAACCTGAAAATGTTACAAGGTGAGCGAACGTTATCTGAGCAGGCGGGGGGGGGGGGGGGGGGTTGGCTGACGCACACAAGATTTACGGGATTCCACCTCCGGGGTCGTGAACTCCCGCCACTGGAGGTCAGATCGTTAAGATTGTCAAGTCGGCCATCTTATCTGAGGCTGAAACCATGACTCAGGCTTCGGGAGAGGATGGAAAGATTTCTAGACGATAAGAATCGTGATGAAACAAGAGGCAGATTTCAGTTATTTTTGGATGAATTGTGTTTTGTTACCTTCAGATTTTTGTGCTTTAACTCATCATCGCTTTTGAATCTAACAATATCTCCAATCACCAGTTCAGCTGCTAAAGTCTGAATCCCTTTTATGGCGCCCACATTGAGTCTGGTTCCTCCTGAAGTTTCATCCTGTTAAAAGTTTGTTCTTGCTGTCTCGGGTTTCTCTTAATTATCGTAAGTAGAGCTGGTAGACAAAATAAGAAGTCGTGTATTGTGTGTGTGAAGCAGATTGAATCAGCCGGAGAAATCAACAGCAAACAAGCAGATGAAATCGCTGAAGAGCACAAAGCTGTGTGGAAATATTGTTTTTCTCTGTGGATCTGTTTTATGATGAAGATGCTGATGGAAAAGATGGATGTAAATAAACAAACAAATAAACATTTTTCCTGCCTACATCTTATTCCTATCCCCACCGAGACTTTCTTGGTGCTGAAAACTAAGCTCCAACCTGCAGGTGATTAGCGTAGCTTAGCATCAAGACAGGATGCTAACTGCTAGCCTAGCTCTGTGCAAAGGTAATAGCTCCCTGATTAAGATCTTGTTTGTTTTCATCTGTACACAAACATGTAAAAATTACGTGGAAGAATAAATCTACCGAGTATCGTTTTACCAAAAGTGTTGAGAACCGCGTGTCACACAATTGGTAATAAAGTATTTAATTAATAATAAAAAATAAGCGTTCATTTAATGCTCACAAAGTGAATTAAACCCTTTATCATATCTTCCGTGACACTTCCAGTGACCTATGCAGGTGTGTGGGTGAGGCAAAGGCCAAAAGGTTGTGTCTGTGTGTGTGTCTGTGTGTGTGTGTGTTGGGGGCGGGGAAGGGAATGAGCGCGTTGTCTCGCAGGTGAATCTGCAGCCGTTTACAATAAGACCGGAGAGATGGCAGATTAGAGATAATATCTGGTCACACACACACACACACACACACACACACACACACACACACACACACACAGATGGAGGCCATGGAGGTCACAAACTTTGTTGTCTTCCTGGAACTGATATGAAACCTGGATGTTTTCATTGTGTCGCTGATGGAAACAAACACGTACAAGTAGAAACGTGCATGTTTTGCTGTACTCTGGTGAACTGTTGTGTACACTTACAATACGTCAACATGCATGAAGTCACTTAGATGAGGTGTGAGAGGTCGCACACACACACACACACACACACACACACACACACACACACACACACACACACACACACACACACGGTCACAAAAACACACACACACACACACACAAACTGTTTCTGGGTGATTTTTGTTTTGGCGACCTCCATCTTCCATCTGCCAGAGAATGTGTATGGTTGTGTGGCATCAAGACCCAGAGTGTGTGTGTGTGTACCGCGCTTTTATTTGATTTTATTGTGTGTTTGTTGTGCATGATTTTTGTGTTTGTGTTAAAATGTCTACATGTGTTTAGAAAACATGTGTTTGACATATTTGTATGTACTGTGTGTCTGTGTGGGTGTGTGTCCCTTGGCCAATGCCTGTCCTGTTTGATTTCATTACCATATGCTTGTGTGTGTGTGTGTGTGTGTGTGTGTGTGTGTTCGTTAATGTGATGTCAGAAATAAAAACTCATTAGGAAAATGTTCCACTCGAGCAGAGCAAAAGAAAACACACTGTAGATTTATATAGACTATGCACTCACGCACAGACACAGACACACACACACACAGACACACACACACACAGACACACACACCAGGAGGTATAATGTGGAATCTGTGATTTACCGTCATCAGAGGTAATGAAGAAGAAACTCGTCAGATTTGGAAAGAGAACCTGAGTTTTACCTCCGTCAGTAAATCTCTTTCTGCTCTAAATCTACTGGTTTTCTCACCTTCAGTGTTTCACGTTCCAGTTTTATACTTTTTTCCTTCATCTGTCCATTTTCAGTAAAGTTTGTTTTTAACTGTTTACGTCTCCATTCAATTAAGAGACAAAATCTTCATCTTCATTTTGTCCTTTCAGGTTTGAATCGGCTCCGGGTGAAGACGTCCTCACGTTGAAGGACAACAGGTCAGTCTGGGATTTTTCGTACAGTTAAGCTATTGCTACCTAGCCAACGTTAGCATTAACCCTTGCTACAGTCGACCACCAGGGGGCGATGGAGATTAATTGGCTTTATGATGAACCTACAAACAGTAACATTTTACAGATTTGATTATTTTGCCGTCCATCCATCATCGTCTTCCCCTCGCGTGTGAAGAGGCTGGTTTCTTGATGCCTTCACTGTTTTGATGAACCTCATTAAAGAGTGAAAGCACATTCCTCCATCACTTTATAGCAGCGTTGAACACACACACAAACACACACATACACACACACGCACCTTCTTGTTGGTGTTTATAGTGTAATTCCTTTCTTTCTTTTTTGTACCTTTTTATTGATCATGTCCATGTGCTTGTAAAACAGGGATGTTGCTAGACACACACACACACACACACACACACACACACACACACACACACACACACACACACACACACACACACACACACACACACACACACACACACGCAGCTGCCAGCCTGTGTATAACGACCTCTTCCAGTGGAGAACTTTTCACGTCACGTTCTAAAGAAGCCGGCCTCACTTCTCCAACTCTTCACTTCTTAAGGAAACACAGGTGGTGAAGTTTTGTCAGATGCTTTCTCTCTAAAGAAAAATGCAGTGGGGGCGAGTTTTGCCAGTTGAGGAACAACAGCAGTCGTTAGAAGGAGGTGAGAGAGCGGTCAGTGAGAGGCTCGTTTAGTTTTCAGCCTCTTTGATTCAGCTTCTCCTTCCTCACGGTGAGGAGGAGGAGGGTGTCTTAAAGGAAGCAGGTTGCATCAGGGTGGATGTGACGTGGGTGAGAACACTGGCAGCTGAGTTGTGGACAGACTGGAGCTTCTCCAGGTCCAGGAGGGTTGAACAGGACAGATCTCCACAGCAGATTCAAGGGGATGTGTCTCAATTCAGGGGCTGCATCCTTCGGAGGATGCATCTGTCGACTGATTGCGTCAACGTGACTCGATTCAAGTGTCCCGGAGGCTCCTTTTGAATGTGAGGCTCCATTAGGTGGTTCCTTGTGAATGTGAGGCTCCATCAGGTGGTTCCTTGTGAAGACGAGGCTCCATCAGGTGGCTCCTTGTGAATGTGAGGCTCCATCAGGTGGTTCCTTCCCGGCCCAACACATCCCATGATCATTGCGCTAGAAGTATTAGCAATAGTAGACCAGACTGTCTCATTTTGGTTCTTTAGACGCCGTCAACCAATCGATGAAGTCTACAGCCGATGTTGGTCGACCTCTGAACCGAGACCGATATCGTGAGAGACCAGAATCTGGAGATGAGCTGCTTTAAAGTTCTATTCCTCCTGTGCTGCTGTGGCCAGTGCTAGAAACTTCCACATTCCAGTGACTTCAGTTCTGCCAGGAGGAGAAGAGTTTCAGGGTTTAAGTTTAGACATAGTGTGCGAAGCCTCATCTGCTTTTCAGCAGCAGAGGAAGAAGATGACACGGTGTGTTGATCTGCGGAGCATCCGTGGTCACAGTGTATTAGAGATATTAAAGAGATGTTACACACGTCCCACACACACACAGACACTGGCACATGATACTTTATTCACATGAGGGCGTCGCGGCAGATGCTGCCTTCACCTTTGAGCAACATGCAGGAAAAACCTGGCGCGCCATTAAAAACCGCAGAGACGAAAAGGCCAAAGGAAACACACACACAAACCCACCGACGCACACTCGCATTGTGCAGCCGCGGAGGTAGCAGCTGACAACGCTAGGACGTCTGTGAAATCTCTGTGGTCGGAGCGTCCGTTATTAAGCTGCAGCTGAAGGCGGTGCAGGGCCCGGGTGGAGACAGTAACACTAACCACAGCACCAGAGGAGCCCCAGTCAAGGCTGAGCCGGATACTTTACCCTCAGAGAGACGGGGGAAAAAGATCCTCTAGTCCTGAAGACGGTGTTTCAGAGGAGGACAGATGATTCTCCTCACAGGTGTTAGTGTTTTCAGACGTTTAGAGACAAACTGTAGGAATCATCTTCTTTCCCCTTTTTGTTTTCCCCCCTGAAGTTTTACTCTCTGATAGCAGCCGTGTGTCCTGTTCCACCACATCACTGGAAACTCCCGGGGACCCTAAATTATTCTTAAACAACTCAATTGGCTTGATTTGTTTCCTGTGTGATTCTGCCGCCATCTTGGGTGTTATGCACTTTTCTATTTAGGATCACTCAGGAGCTTTGTCTCTCTCTCTTGTCTGTTTAATGCGTCGTCCTTCTTTAATTTACACTTTGTGGTAGAGCCTGACCAATATGGATGTTTAGCTACCAATATATATTTAAAAAATAATAGTCAAATGTCACCGAGGTATGATATTTTACAGTTATAATGTCAATATTGGATATATTTGAATCCCTAATGTCAGTATAGTACTGTATATATCATCGATCAGGGTTTGTCAGTTAAAGAAAGTCGTCTAGTTTTGCTCATTCATCTTTTGTTTAGATAAGTTGTTAGTCAGGGGCCACATAATTAAATATAGAATCAAACTCAGATTCATAAACTCTGGGGTTTTGTTATTAACTTGTTGTTCTGTCAGCAAACCTCACACAGAGACTCTTGTGTAAATGCTGAAGCAGAGTCAGTTGTGGACTTTACGATCACACTTGTGCGACTGTAGCTCTCACCAGCGTCGGAGCCGGTTGTGTTACTGAAGTGTAATGTCCTCGTTTGAAATCCACAAGATAGAAACAAATCTATGAGACAGATTTATTTACTCCAGAGTATCAGATTCAAGACGTTTTCACATCCAACCTGGGGTCAGGAAACTCTCGGTACCTAAAAAAATGAGTCATGGCCCGAAACCCGGTCCCGGTGCACGCTGAGGTGCGGCGGCTGATCTACGAGGTGCACATGGATGATTCTGGTGTCAGTGTTCTTATATCCTAACAAGTCAAATGACTAATGTGCCAGTTTCCCCCCAAAACCGGAGCGAGTCCCTTTGAAGCACGCCGTGAAAAACGCCACCATTACGATGCTTTATATCGTGAAGGAGAGGTTTTTGTCGAGGGGTCAAGGTCAGGATTAGGTGAGAGGTAAAGGTAATCGTGATACACACACACACACAGACTCACACAAACACACACAGACACACACACGATTGAAATGAAAGTCGGTACTGTAGGACGTTTAGAGTCGATGTGGTTAAGAAGTGAAAACGATTCTCTACGTTGTTCAAACACACGTACAGAGGTCGTGTTGAGGTTAGGATGACACTGCCAGCACACACACAACCACACACACACACAGACAGACACACACACACACACAACCACACACGGAAAAAGGTCGAGGGTGGTGTTGAAGTTAAAGAAGATTTGGTTTTCAGTTGCAGTCCAGAGACTCGTAAATACAGACCTGGTGCACACAGCAGGGGAGCAGGAGTACACACAAACACACACAGACACACACACACACACACACACACACACACACACACACACACACACACACATACACACATGCACATGCACATACACACAAACACCTGGTTACTTGGTCTTTAAAGTTATAAATATAAACCTGAACCTTGATACTGCCGCAGTTGAGGAGGATTATTTAAGGGGATCTTTGAATGTGAAGCTGATATCAAAGAGATGAATCACGCGTTGCTTTCCAGAAGCCGTAATGTTCATCATAAAAGTTTCTGAGCCACATCACACGTCTGCAGTGGAAGCTGAACACAGGAGTTTGAAGGACTTTGATATGTGAGATATTGAGAAATAAAGGATTTGGATTTTTAATAATGAAAACATGTTTGTATCGCCAGGAACAAAATGTGGGGTCCCACGAGTTTCATGTGTAATTTTAAACCCCCTCATCAGAGTTTGCATTGATCTGAGGTGCAATAAGTCTGAATGACCCTGAACTTCATCTGAACTGTTCCAGAGGCTTGGAATTACGTTTAGAAACTTTCTGTTTAATCATTTTTTTATTCCTCTATCCAGTTATTCCCAGTAAAATAAAGTCTCAACCACAATACAGTTGGTTTTTTACACTTTTATCTTGTCATCTTGCAACCCAGAGCCTCTCGTTTTATCGTTTACAAATTTTCTGGCACCACAAAGGTCTGCACCACATTTTTCAGAGCAGCAGTTATTGGGATGTTTCCTAACTTGACCGACACTGACGTCCCCGGAGCGTGGCCCCTTACGTGTCCAAAAAAAAGGTTTTCACAATAACTGCGGCCGGTCGCTGCAGCGTGCGTGAGGGTAATTGTGTAGTTTGGAGATAACTGCTGGGAAATCAGAGGGCTGGTGGACTGAATGTGTGGCGGGGTGGACGAGAGGGCAACGCTGGGGGCCGAGCGAGGCGGTGGGCTCCTGCAGGATCCGGAGAGTCGTAAATGTAAAATAGTGTGCCTCAGTGTGTGCGTGTGTGCGTGCCTGAGCGGGTGTGTGTGTGTGTGTGTGTGTCTGTGTGTGTGTGGGTGTGTTGGTTCCGCGCAGCGAGAGGTTATCCAAACAAACCACTAGAATGTCAAGTTACATGCCGACGATTCCTCTGTGTTTTATTGGCTGACTTCACTGAGTTACCCCTGGGTCAGTGTGTGTGTCTGTGTGTGTGTGTGTGTGTGTGTGTGTGACAGGGTGAGATGTAAGAGAGACACGTTAAGGTGAAGCAGGCGGCCCTGGTGTCTATTTTAGTGTTTAAGTTTGGGAGAGAATCTGTGTTTTTCTACCTGTGTGTGCATGCAATGTGAAAATAGGCATTAAGTTACGGGGCGAGAGAACGAAGGAGCGAGGGTCAACCAGAGAACAGTGTGTGTGTGTGTGTGTGTGTGTGTGTGTGTGTGTGTGTGTGTGTGTGTGTGTGTGTGTGTGTGTGTGTGTGTGTGTGTGTGTGTGTGTGTGTGTGTGTGTGTGTGTGTGTGTGTGTGTGTGTGTGTGTGTGTGTGTGTGTGTGTGTGTGTGTGCGCTCGCTCCAGTATTCTCAGAATCCATAAGACCTCTTGCCCCCTCGACTAACATCTGAGAACGTGATAACTGTGCAGAATGTGAGAATATATTGGAGAGCGGTCGGCTGTGAGTCGGGAGAGAAACCCCGACGGATGTTTCACGAGCGCGTGACCTTCAGACGACCACAGAAGAAGAGGGGGAGACGGACGTCACGCTGAAAGTGAGATGATGCTCATCTGTCGGCCAAAACTAATCTTTTTGGATACCCCCGTTGTTTCTGAGGATACTGGAGAGGAGGAGGAGGAGGAGGAGGAGGAGGAGGCGAGAGAGAGATGGATGGAATCTGGAGGAATCTCTGTTTTATCCCTATTTGTTATAGTATGTGCTGAAAACAACATTTCTATTTGAATCTGCACAGACCTGAAGACATCTCCTCCTGAAAGTCAAATAAGATCCACTCTGTTGTCCGGCTTCTTTCTCGGCCTGCGTCCAATTCTTCCGACAGGTTGTGTGGAAATCTTTTATTTAGTAGTTGTTGTGTAATCCTTCTACCAGAGTCTTTACAGTGAGTAGAGATAGTGTGAAGCTGCTGTGTGTGTGTTTTTTTCCAGCGGACTCACTGATTGCCTCAGATTTGCTTGATCTCAATCACAGCCTTTGTCTGAATCCTTCTTTCTTTGGCAACATGTTGTGTAACAGAGACGGATTCACTCACACATGAGCACAGAAGGAAGACAAGATCGGAAGCGTTTGTGTGTCCTCCTTTGTGTGTGTGTGTCTGTGTGTGTGTGTGTCTGTGTGTGTTTGTGTGCACATCTGTGTGGGTGTGAGAGGCGGCGTTCGGGGCACAAGTTCAGCTCCGTGTGAAGTTATGGGAGAGTTAAAATGCAGCGGAGGCAAGGTCAGGCCACTGGGCCGGCTCAGGGTGAACTGAGGTGTGTGTATGTGGGGGGGGGCTAACAATGTTTAAAGGTGCGTTTTGGGTTACAGCTGGCAGTGGGAGGGGGGGTGAGGGGGGGTTATGGTGAGAGACTTAGGGTTGGACAGAGGGAAGGGGTGAGTGGAGTGTTAGGACGGCACGGAGGTAAAGTTTGGTTTACGGGACAGGACGGAGAGGGGGTTGGGGGGGGGGGGGGGGGTGAAGCAGGGTGAGAAGTTATTGGGGGAGCGGAGTGGTGGAGTTGAGTTTCAGGTTGAAAGGTGGAGGTGGAGTTAGAGAGGAAAGGTTAGCGGGATCGAACCCAGCGGCTCGGAGATGAGAGGCTGCGTCGTGCTGAGCGAGTTTCTTATCCACAGCAGATCTGGTTCGAGGGATTTTCACACACGACAAAAACACTGCACAGCAATTTGTTCGACTACAAGACGCGGATTTACAGCCGGGGGGGGGGGAAACAGTAGAAGAACCTGGATCACAATAAAACATCACGCCTGGGCACTTGGGTTTGTACGGCAGTGAAAGTCCTCCGGGCCTCGACACCCGGGTTCTGTCAGCTCAGGCTTTGTGATGTGTGATGACGCCGTCAACGCAAACACGTGTGCGTCCTTGAAACTGCAACACAATGGAGCGTTAATGTCAAACAGGTCTCCACAGCGAGGACGGGGCTGTCTGTGATAAATCCATCCGTCTGTGGTCCCCCTCACTCGGGTCCGGGTCACAGGCCGGTGGCAGGAAAAGACCAAAACCGCCCGTTTGGCCTTTTCCTCTCTAATCCGATTCCTCGAGTTCTCGCAGGGGGGGGTTCCCCGTGTGTCCCCCCCCCCCGTCCAGATGGGATGGATGATTCCTCCATTGTGTTCTGGAACTACCCTGGGGTCTCCTCGCAGTGGGACGTCCCTACCACAGGGACGAGTCCAGGGAATGATAAGAAGTGGTTTCTAGGGATGGGAAATGTGTGTTTGTCATCCAGAAGCATTGAATTGTGTATTTAATGGTTAAAAAAACGAATTTTAAAGGAAATAGATCTTTGTGGTTTTGAAGGATGTGAGTCAACAGATGTCTTCAGATTGTGCTCCTACCAAAGAGATTCACACGAGGCCCAATCTTTGTATTTGAAGTCATCACTGATCTCCAGTCAGGAGATGAAGTGGCAGTAAACTAAATGAAGGGGGGGGGGTACAGACACACAAACGTATTCTGAAGCTCTTCTTTCTCCTGGTCTCGCTCCACTGCTGCTCTCCAGCCTCGCTGCCATTTCTGTCTTCCTCTGTTTATCCGTCGCTGAGTTTTCTTTTCTTTTCTCTCTCTCTCTCTCTCTCTCTCTCTCTCTCTCTCTCTCCGCCACCCCCCCCCCCCCACATCCGTTCCAGGGGGTTAAGTAGACTGTTGACATTTTTGTGGCCGTCGTCGTATTATGTCGGGACTATCGGATTTATACGGACACGGTTCACCGACGTTTACACCGACTACCCTTTTTGTCTGCGCGTGTGTGTGTGTGTGGTTGTGTGTGTGAGTTTATGTGTGTGTGTGTGTGTTTTATGGACTTGACCTCGCTGAGAGGGAACGATGTTTGGAAGCTGACCGAGGAATTCCGGCTTCTGAAATTTCCATAATTCTGATTCTTATTGAAACGGTGGGGCTGCTCATTTTGGATGCATGCTTTTACATGCACACAAAGAAAACACACACACACATGGATCAATGGAACATTTGCACAACTGCATACATTCAGACATCCATCACTCACACACACACAAACAAACACGCAGACACACACACACATTTTCAAATACAGGCATAGAGGCACGTACGCCTCCACGTCTGACGTACAGACATTTGGACGCACACAGTTGTTGTGTTCGCCTGTGCTCCAGATCTAACTTTCTGGTGACATTGTTATGATCATATTGGAATAATTTAAGCACACACACGCGCACACAGACACACACACACACACGCACAGGGGTCATGCGGGAGTGATCAGGCCTTGCAGAGCCAGCCTGGGCTCGTACACTTTGATATAAAAGGCTCCCCTACTGTTTGACCTCCTCTGTGCACGAACACACACTCTCACAGCGGATCATAAATCGGGAACAAGTTGGCACAGAAACCAGCGAGAGTTTGTAAAATATCTTTGAGCCTAAAACTGTTCAAACTCCGACTTTCTTTTTTTCTTTCATCCATATTTTCATCGTATATCTTCTCTTCTCCGTCAGACGTGTAAAAACAAAACGGGCCCAGGTGAGGATTCAAAAGCAACACGTGGAGTTTTGGATTATAATCAAATGGGTATAATTTGTAGTTTCTTATATTTGCTTCATTTTATAAGTTGTCGAGTTGTCAACTTGTGTTATCCCGGATGTTCGGAGCCATTTTAGAACCAAAGGAAATCTGTGGTTTATTTTAAAGTTCTTACTTATTCAATGGGCGTCTTATCTTCTTTGTGCTTGTTTCAACATTGTTTGATTATTGACCAGAAGCATCAAAACGTACTTTTCATAGTTAATATTCACATCCTGGTGGTTATAACAGGTTCTTCTCTTCAGTAATACGGCTCTTTAGTTATCCGGGAAACAAGCTGAGTAAATGTCAGCGGCCGCTCGGCTCCTGGACGACATGTTCCCGTTCAATCACGCAAACGCATCTTTAAAAGTCATAATGCACAAAGTTGTAATCACGTCTAAAGTTTCATGATGAAAGGATGAGGAGAACAAGCTCTCATTCTCCCCGGGTAGCGTTGCCTCGGGTCTATTTTTCTCTTTTTATTTTCCTTCCATCCATCTACACTTTGCCCTCTGGAACACCTCGGCCCGTCTGTCCTCCGTCTTCAGCCATGCATTTCTCTCTCCTTAACTATTCCAGTAATGTGGAAGTATTTATATGCTCTTCTCTCTCCCAGTGTGTGTGTGTGTGTGTGTGTGTCCTGTCCTACAATAGTATTATGGTTGGCCGAGGGAGCCTGGCATGGAGCGGAGACGCTGCACACACCAATTCACCGAGGGTGGTGGAAAGAAAAAAAGACGGAGACACACAAAAAAAAGCAAATGAACGAGGGATGAACGAGGTCCAGAAAGATGAGTAGAAGTGGAGAGAGGTGCCGGGAACTAGACAACAACCTGGGCCAGTTCTGTTGGACTCCTCGGCCGCTCTAATATTTCGCCGGCTCCTTCTGGCGATGATGAATGAAATCAACAGACTTGTAAAAGGCCTCCTGGCTCTGGCACGGGGCCGTTATGTAATCAGTCAAACTGGCTGAGGGAGCCGGGCTCTGCTTTCTCTCCTCACTATCAAGTGGAGAACACCGACAAACAGCTTCTCCATAAACCATCCTCACTTATATCTCTCTATTGCCAGGACTTTTTAAAACACACACATGTGTTCGGCGTTTATCATGTGACATAAGTACAGACGCAGCACAGACCGTCATGAGTTTGATGCGACGTGTAATTACTGTGATTTCAGATCTTTGTTTAATTTATCTGTCTGTGCCGCTGAGTGCTCTTTGCTGTGGTGTGGGTGCTTTTGTGTTTCCCAGACATCACCTGTCAATCAAGCAGCGTGGGACTGGGATGGTTCGGGTGTTTTTCACTGGTTTTCAGTCTAGACTCTGGTTTGTCTTCTCGTGTAATTCATCAAATCAAGCCCCAAAAACTGATTTATATAGTTTTTAGTTTCACTCACTTATGGTGTGAATGCTTTCTAAGTGAAGTTTTAATATTTGATCTGTTTTTAAAGGATTATTTTCACCATCACGGGCTCATTTCCTGCTGTTCCTCCCTAAAAAGGGACTTTCACATTCACTTTATATAAAACTAAGCTGTACACAATTAAAACTTGTCTCTAGTCCTGCGATTAATCCAGATCTGTTGGGTAGAAGAGGACACATTGGTCGAGAAGGAAGCCAGTTACAGTTTGGGATCATTATTTATCCTATTCATTAATATTGTGAGACAATCTTTTGATATTTTTACCAACATCCCACGGGGAAAAAAAAGGCTTACTAAGGGGATTAGTGTTTATGAGTGTGTGCACTCCGCTGCAGCTTGATTGAATTTGAGGGAACAGTTGGGCCTTGGCGAGGAGAAGCGCCAACACATAGCAGGATATGAGACACAGATATTTGAATGTCAGACATTTATTAACTTCATAAACTACTTTATCATCTCACAGGGACTCAATCGATTCAGTAGAATAAACATTCCACAGTAAAGTCTGCGATCATACACATGAAAAGTCTGATTCAAGCACAAGAAGAAGGTCTTTGTGTTTCCCTGTGTGAGGCTGAAGAGAATCTGGAAACTTCCCTGGAAACCTAAGAATGATGTTTAAATGATGAACTTTTTAAAATTGTTATAAAATGGTCTGTAGTGTTTTTTTTTAGATGAACCACGGGAGCGCAGCAGGAAACTCTCCTCATGTGCAGCTGAAGAGCGAATGTTTAATCAAATCCACTTTGAACCAGGGCCTTCTGTTCCCCACTTCATCTCCTCCTCCTCCTTCTCCTCCTTCTCCTCCTCCTCCTCCTCCTCCTTCTCCTCCTTCTCCTCCTCCTCCTCCTCCTCCTTCTCCTTCTTCTTCCCCTCTTTTTGCATCGTCTTCAAAACAGATGCACGTGGGACGCCCCGGCCACGACTCCCCGTGTCCGCACATATTGAACCCGCAAGATTAAAAAACTCAAATCCACTAATAAATAGCACCCGTCGATGAGAAGCTGCCAAGCTCCGAGTGAAAAGCTGGAGGAGGGAGAAGGCAGCTGCTGTGAAGACGACGTGAAGACGATGTGTTTCTGTCTTTGAGCCGAGTCGTTAGTCAGAACAGGACTTTATATACCACCAGTATTTCAATTTTATACATTACCTTCATATTTTCACAGCTTAAAATTCATAAATCCTAGTGTGCTTGAGCGTTCAGGGACAGTGAACTTGTAGGAACCTGTATGTGCTTGTGTGTGTGTGTGTGTGTGTGGGGGGGGGGGGGGGGCATGTCTTTAGTGCAGACAGATGCTGAATCAATTGACTGATAATTAAAGCAATAACTGGCTCTTTACATAATTTCTGGCCATGTGTGTTCGAAAATTTCTGCTTCCTGCAAATTAACATGGTTTCTGCTAACTGAGAGAGAGAGAGAGAGAGAGAGTGAGACAAAGAGAGAGAGAGGCAAAGAGAGGTGGAGAGAGATGGAGAGAGGGGAAACAAGCGGAAAATTACAAATCAAAGAATAGAAATAATACAGAATGTGATTTTTTTCTTTTATACCCTTGTGAACCACCCAGGCGTGACTGACTTTTTAACTTTTGTCTGCTTTTTATTTGTGTGTATTAGTGTGTGTGTGTGTGTGTGTGTTTGTGTATATATGTGTGTCTGTGTGTGTGAGAGAGAGAGAGAGCACAAAAGTTTTTCATGTTTCATTTCCCATAATTCCCGCCCTCCTTGTCTGTCTTAGCACTCTGGCTCAAAGCTGATCACCCTGCCGCAGAACACACTCACACACACACACACACATACACACACAACACACACTCAAACACACACGTGGACTTATGCAAGGAGCATTACATGTGATCACGTGAATTTCTGTTCATGTTCTCCGGCCTCAGACGATGTTCCAGAACGTCTTCAACTCCTCAAACTGGTGGTCCTGCTCCAAAGAAGAAAGTTAAATGAGAGAGGGAGGGAGAGGCAGGGTGGGGGGGGGGGCGGTCGATAAAGACGTCAAGTTATGATGGGAGAAGTTTTGTGGGCGAAAAAGAAGAAACGTTACAGCAGTGTCTCGTTAGCCAGAGCTCGTTAAACACGTCCGATTGTGTAGTTAATATTTGAAGCTGGAAAGTCCCTCCACTGAACCGTACTAACACACTAAAGGTTAATTTATTTTATTTTAATTTATGCTCAATGTTAGGCATTGGGAAACGGATGAGGCCGTCTTTACGCTGCCTGAACTGAGCAGTACCTGAAACTCTCGCCTCTGCAGCGCCCTCTTGTGGAGTTATGGCCTAAGATCCATGCTAACGTAGAGAACGTATAGACGTATATGGGCAGCATCGGTTATATCGTTAGAAACCATCTCAGCGTAAATTAGAAATGGACAAAGTTGTGTGTCTTTGAAGCTTCGTACTTCCGTCTGATTTTTTTTTTTCTTTTCGCATTGGTCGATAAATAATAATTGCGACAAAGAGCTGCACATATTTCTACGGGTTCATCTCAGTGCTTCCAGATGACATGTCCTGTGTTTGCTATCGATTTATTAGGAGGACGAACGACGGAAGAGACCAGAGCAATAAAAACTGGAGCAGAAACAAAACACAAAACAAAGCCAGTGAAACAATAAGATGCACAATGAGACTCCCTCATAATCAATTTCAAATGTTTTATGAAACAAGTTTTAATCTCTGATATTTCCTGTCGAACTGTTTAACAGATGCCCGGAAATATCAAACGTAGACACAACATCTGTGTGCGTCCGAGGTCGAGGCCACGACAAACCTGAAAATGTCACAACACTTTTTTCTATCCACACACAATGTTTGTATCTGTGTTTATCTGCAGTGGTGTTTTCAAAATGCTTCAAAGTATTAAATTATATATTTTCTTTCACAAAGCAATTAAAGTTTGACACTTTAATTGTCGTGTTGTGTGAAACTGAAGCTGTTTAGAGACGTGACAGAGGATTTTCTGGAGTTTGTGTTTCTCATGTGAAGCCCTGTAATCTTCTCGTTTTTCCTAGTCAACGTCTTCATCTTCTTCATCTAAGGCTCCTCTTCGTCACCCTGAGATGTTTGTGTTCTTCTAGCTCCACGTCCGTCACGTGTTAGAATCCTCGTCCACACGTCCGCTCGCTCGCTGGGACTCTTTGTGTTACCGTTAGCCAGTTAGCAGTGAGGAAATCCGTTCAGCAGATGTTCGGTCATCGACCATAACTGGTGCCTCACCGATGGTGCTGGATGAAAAGTATTTTAGCTTTCCTCTCTCTCTCTCTTTCTCCTCCTCCCTTCTTTCCTGCTCTCTCGTCTTTCATCAACTCATCCTCTCCGCCCTCCTCTTCATCTCAGAGCCACATTGAGAATATTTCACAACAACAGAACTCCTTGTTCACGTTTCGTTCAATGTCAAAATGTGAAAGTGTCAGATGTGAGGGATGCTGAACAGCTTTCTCTCTCTCTCTCTCTCTCTCTCTGGTTATGACAGAATGTACTGAATGTGCTTGAATTCAAAGATATTGACTCCTGTGAGTTGGCCTGTGTGTGTGTGTGTCTGTTTCATGTTGTGTGTGTGTGTGTGTGTGTGTGTGTGTTTGTCCTCTCAGCGACCCGGCGCTTGGCCTTGCCGCTCTCCAGTCGCTCAAATTGCCAAGATGCTTTTTGATGCCACACGCACAAAAATGCAGTAAAGTGTAAAAAGATTGTCTGTGTGCGTGTGTGTGTCTGCATGTGTGTGTGTGTGTGTTTGTGTAGTAAGGCAGTTGATATTGAACAGACCTCTGTGTGTGAGTAAATTGAACTGGAGTCAGTCTACCACTTTTGGATTTGGATCCATTTAATTCCATTACTTTCATTTTGTTGTTAGCGCCACACGCTAAACGGCTATCTCCTCCAAACTCTCTCTCTCTCTCCCTCCACTCTCGCTCTTCACTCGCCCTTTGAGCTTCTCTTCTGTCTTTTCTCCAACATCCACCTCCCTGTGATCTCACCCCTCTTTTATTCACTATATGTATTTTTCCTTCACAATGGAAATGGGTTTTTAGGCGATTTTGATCTCAGGCCCCTCAGAGGAAGGACTTTCACTCTGTGTTGATAAAGTTTGAGTTTCTTAAGAACGATTTCACATCTGCCTTGTTCGGTTCAGATCCCTTTTGATTTTTCAGTTTAGTCTGAACTAAAATATCAGATGTGAAAAAGTGCCACGGACCACCACTTAGAAAAAAGCTCTGGGCCCGGATCAAACTGAACCTCGGCACTTTACATTCTGTGGTCAGACAGAAGTTCGGGAAAAGTTGATCCAGGACTTTATTCTCGTAATATCATGACTTTTTTTCGTCTGGTACTATTATGACCTTTTTCACGTAATGGTTATTCTTCTTTCTCGGAATATTCAGCCTATTTTTCACGCAATTTTCAGACTTATCTGAAGTTCTTTGTTGTAATATTCCAACTTTATTCTTTTTATTCTTTATTCACTTAGTTTCTCTTTTAATGGAGCGAGTACTCAATCATCTGCCATAAAGTCAAATCCCTTTTTATACGACAGACTTTAGTTTGTATCTGTTTCCATTTAATGAGGTTTCATTTATTTTTCTACATCATTTACAAAACATAATGAAATTGTCAGTCCATAAATTCAAAGTCTGTTTAAATGTAATATATATATATATCCCTCAAATAAATGAAGGACGCAAACTTTAAAAAATCCTTACATAACGTTTTCTCCAAGCAGATTTCTTATGTGCAGCTTTAATTGCAAGAACATCATCTTTGTATCATTGTTATGCCAATAAAGCTTTTTTTTGTTAAATCAAATAAGTTGGATCAGAGTGAAGGGAGAAGAGGCGGCGGGGGGGGGGAGGAACAGAAAGAAAAGAAGAAGTAATAAAAGTAAAAGAGAGAATTTTTGGCCTCAAATAAAAGCTGAGCTCTGAGGCCTTGTCATCACTTTGTGAGAGAACCATGAATACACACACACACACACACACACACACTGATACGACCTCTGGAAAACTGCTTAGACCAAAATAGACGAAGTAAAGTAGCAGAGGAGCCGCAGGACGGAGACGTTAGAGACAAATCGTCCCAATAAATATTAGACTGAGAAGAAAAAGACTAAAGCATCACAAGCAGGCCTCAGTCGAGAATACACACAACACAATACATACTGTAAATATACATCATTAGTACACAGCACGTGTTTTAATACATGGAAGGAAACAAATCTGTTACTTTCTATGACTTGGATTCAGTCAATGAAATGATTTCTTCCTCCAGAACAAGAAATTCTTGAATAACTCAAACAGCAAATCTGTGGTGAGTTAATTGTAAATAGGGAATAAAGACATCACGGATACTTAGATGATATGAGAACTGAATTATCCCCCCGTGGGGTTTCTGGCTATAAACACGATACCAAAATATAAACAGTGAAATAGAAAGTGGAGTCAGAAACAAAGGGAGAGAAGGAATGTGAAGAGTCATGGTTATTTGAAGAATGTAGATAGTAGTTAAAAAATGAAAAGAAAAAATTGGAATAAAACGGCCTCAGTTACGGGAATCCAACCGACAACACCCCCCCCCCCCCCCCGCCCCCCCCTCTGGATACGACTGACTGCTGACCGGCTAATTTGAGTATCCTGACCACAGAGCAGAGGAACCTGTGTGTGTCTGTGTGTGTGTGTGTGTGTGTGTTTGAAGACCAACTATGTTTGCATGACTTCAAGTATTTGGCAGAAGCAGGAGGATAAAATTCTCTCCTCATCTTCTTCTTGGACTGTGTGTCTGTGTGTGTCTGTGTGTGTCTGTGTGTGTCTGTGTGAGAAAGAAAATGGAGACTTAAACCAAAGAAAAATGTTCTTTGGATGTGATCCCTTCTAAAAATACGTGAACTGGTCAAAGATATGGAGGCATTATCCAAATATGTGGGGTGGTGTCTTCTCATCTTACACCTTGTGTGTCTGTGTGTGTCTGTGTGTGTCTGTGGAGGTAAATGGAGGTCCTAAGCCAAATCAGACACTGCACTTACTGGAATCGAGGCCACCTAAAAAGACAGAGGAAACACACATTCATACTTCTATCTTAGTGAGGACTCTCTTTGACATAATAAGCTGCTTTCAGTGTCCTGAACGTTCTCCACATGTTCCTGCTGCTGTGGACGAGTCGGACCTGGACCATCTCCTCCTGCTTCACAGGAGAAAGATGCAGAAAAGGTCCAGAACCTACTTTCCGGACATTGCCTGGAGTTCATGTTTGAAAATGCCTTTATTCCTTTGCCCTTCACCTAAACAGACGTGCAGACCAGACACAGTGTCCCCACTCTGTAGGCTATATGCCTCAAACCGGTCCTCACTAACATAGAAGCTCCAGGACACACACACACTTGGCCTCTATTTGCCCCGAGCTCAAATTAAACACTGCTGTCTAGTAATCCTGTTATCATAGGCTGCGGCCGCTCTATCTGTATCACTTACACTGTGTGACACAGTAGGAACAGGAATAGGAATAACACAGTGAAAGAAAGGGGGGCAGGACAGTTAGAAAGAAGTGGACAGAGAGACAGAGAAAGAGAAACTGGCGAGACAAAGGACAAAGACGTCAATGCAGCGGTGCAGAGATTTGAGGACCAGACTTTGTGTCGTCAATCGACCTGAGAATATTTACACGGGACATTAGAAGTCAAAAAGATCATCTCAGATATTGATGAAATGCCTTTTAATCAGCCCAGTGGATTAAGATATAATTATAAATGATGGATATAAGGCAACAAATTCATTTCATTCATCAGGAAATAAGGACTTTAAAAAGATAAATGGAATAACGATGAGAATTGCGGAGTTCCTCAAGGAACCTGCTTTGATCCCATACAGTTTTATTCATGAATGTTCCTACGTGAAGTTTCAGAGGCAGCTGTGTCTCAGGGGGTAGTGCGGGTTAACCACTAGCCCCCCCCCATTCCCCCCATTCAACCAAAGAATCCTTGAGTGTCCTTGATCAAGATACTGAACTGTCAAACTTCCCTTGCGTCTATGAGTGATGTGTGTTAGAGAAAATGCTAAAGACCATAGACTAACCATAGGGGAAGACATCATGTCTGCCATGTGTGTCCTGCATCTGTCTGGTTGTGTATGTCCTCAAACATTTTGAGAAGTCTGTGATACCTTTAAACCTGATCTACAGGACTATATCTGCGCTGCACATCAGGTCCACAGTGACTTTGAGACGCTACAGTTCAATAGACTAAGTTCTTCTCAGGACGTCTTTTGTGTCCAGTTCATTTAAGTATCTGAGACAGTGAGTGTGTGATGGTGATCCTGACTTCACAGCAGGCTCTCGGGTTCATCCAGCTCTTCACTCGCCCGTTGAGAACATCCGAATCAGATCCTCTGCTCTGGAGAAGCAATAAGCGCCGGCTGCGGCGGCAGAGCCGGAGCTTTAGATCCGAGGGAATCGTCTGAAGATGTTTAGGAAGCGGAGCCGCACTGTAAGCGGGAAATTATGATCTTGTTTGACTTTAGGTTTATATGAGCTTTATGTTTCCTTTACAATCTGACATATGTCGAATTCTTTATTTTCTTCTTTCCAATCCATCCACACTTCCTCCTCCACTGTTCCAGTAATGTGTAGCTGTGTAAACCATTCTTCATCCTGTGTGTGTGTGTGTGTGTGTGTGTGTGTGTGTGTGTGTGTGTGTGTGTGTGTGTGTGTGTGTGTGTGTGTGTGTGTGTGTGTGTGTGTGTGTGTGTGTGTGTGTGTGTGTGTGTTCGTGAGTGTGTTCGTGAGTGTGTGTGTTCGTGAGTGTGTTCGTGAGTGTGTGTGTTCGTGAGTGTGTTCGTGTGTGTTCTCTTATTTAATTATAATGACTTGGAATGATTTCTGTAAGATGCTGACCTCTTCCAGGAACAGAACATAGACACAGACACACACACACACACACACACACACACACTAAAATCATCAGTAGCATTTACTGTAATACCTCATCACTTACAGAAAGTGAGGGTCGACCCTGTAATCTCCCAGTGACACATCCCATCCAGGCGTTCTGGAAAAAGCTTTATTCCCCCCGGCATATAACACTGGGGATATAATAATCATTATGAATATGTATCTGCGTCTGTATTAGTTTTGCTTCTTCCACAGAGTTCTGAAACTCTCCTGAGTGTTTTTTAATTGAACGTCTTTTTTTATATTTTAGGTTTCATTAAATTCTTTACTATGACAAATTGGCCATTGATTGGTCGGTTTGTTTGATTAGCAGCGGGAAAATATAGTTTTTTTTTGCCATTTTCACTGATTTTTTCCAGGGAATAATTCATGGATCTTGATAAAATAATATTTTGGTGTATTAAGAGACTGTCGGGCCTTAGTGGAGGGAAACTGAACTGACACGTAGCTGCTGCAACAGCTCTATGTTCCGACATATAGAACAGAGACGATTGAGTTTCAGCATGAAAGACCTGAACCTCCGATCAGATCTTTATTCTGATCTCCAGGATGAATCTGGTGTAAATCAACACCCTGATCCTCTGGTGTGTGTCCTCGCCATGACTCCTGTCCGTCGCCCTCACTCGTCTCATCTGTTTGTCGTTCCTCTCTCGCCATGGACGCTGCAGCGCGAGCTCGTACGGACACAAACAAAAACCTGCATAAATCTCCGCCGTCACCTGATCTGATCCTCCCAGAAATCCAGATTTCAGAAATCCAGATTTTATTCATTTCAGTGCAAAGCTCGCTTGAACTGAAAACCTTTTCAATACCCAAAAAATGATGGAAGCTGATGTTTTCTTCTTTTCCTCCCTCTGTTGTTTTGTTCAGGGCGAGCGGGGGTGATGCTGGCGTTGACGAAGATGAACTTCAAAACCCTCCGGAGTCGAGCTTCCTCTCATGAGGTAAGACCTTCTTCAAATAGAAACATTATGGAATAAAAGCTGATATTTCCGATGCTGCCCACAAGAACAGTATCTCTGAATTAACAGTTCCCCTGGTGGAGGTTATGATACTCACTCCCTAACTCCTCTGGTGTTGCGCTTGGCGGATCCTTGCAGGGTTTTATGAGGTAACAGCCTCGGTGTCGGATACTCTCTGATAACTCGCATTCTGAAGTGATTTGAAAGTTCTGGACGTTTTTTGAAGGAACCGTTTGTCACGACAGTTCGTCCAAGATAAACAACGTGGATCAGTCGTTTCAGCGAATACCTCAGATGGACATGTGTTTTCATTCGAGGGGACAAAAACCTCCAGAGACTGTTTTAGTTATGACTGGTCTCCGTAGCGAAGGAGGAAGCAGGGACATGTTGGTTTGGAGACACAGCGTCTGCAAATGTCCAAGACCTTCTGTCCTCCAAATATCAGTTGGTTTCTTTTTACTCTGTCCAGCAAACCTGTCTCCTGTCCACATCGTCTGGGTCTGAATCGTCCTCATGTTATGTTCATCGCTGTTTTCGGTTTGGTTTTTGTGCAACAAGAGGAAGTGGAGACGTGTCTAATTATTGTAAACAACTTATTTCTGTATACAAATTTATTTTGCAGACAAAGCCCAAAGTGATCTGCTCCGTTTAGAAAAATCAAATCTCACAAATGTTTAGTTTGAAAACGTTTGAGTCGCTGCAGGTCAGTTCAAGTTCACAGGTTGAACTTCTGAGATCCTCAAACCACAGGTATGGATCTTTGTGTGTCTGTGTACATGTGTGTGTTTACATGTGCGCCCGCCACTTTACTTGTGTTACATATAGTCATTTTTATGCATTCTTTGTCCCATAGGAATGTGTGTCTCTGATCTTTGTGTCACTGTGGCACATTTGTTAGCATTCAAACGGTTAGGTTGACATCATGATTACAGACTGGGACACACACAAACACACAGACACACACATGACCTCTATTCCTGTTCTCTCGCTACATTCAGCATAATAACGCGTTGGTGGACACAAATCGTGCGTGTCTTGCAGATGCACATGTACGCACACAGACACACAACACAGTGCTGAGTGATAAATTTGTGGTCTTCTATGAATAGAGAGCTGAATAGCAGAGCTGACCAAAAGCATGCAAGCGTGTACAGATGTTGGCCGAAAGTCACCTCGGTGAAACGGAGACCAGCAGCCACGTCTGTGGGGCTGAGAGTGTAAAGAAAAAGCATGTACTTGCAGGTTTGTGTGTCTGTGTGTGTGTGTGTGTGTGTGTGTGTGCGTGTGTGTGTGTTACAGTTGACAGTAGCAGGCCATAGGTCCTGCAGAGTTCACGAACAAAGACCTCATCATCATTATAATCATGTTGTTTGTCAGCGTTCCTATTGTGTGTATGTACTTATGCTGTCATGGGATTGGCGTTTGTGTGTGGTGTGTGTGTCCTTGACCTTGGTGGTGCAAAGGTTGGCCAGAAGTCATCGGCTCGCCTCTGTTGTGCTGTGTGTGTCTGTGTGTGTTTGTGTGTTTACAACTCAGGGTGTAGGTACGATAAAGATCATGTTTGCTTATGAATGTGTGAGACAACAAAAGTGTATGATGTGTGTAAATGTCGTGTGTGTCTGTGTTTGGGCACGTCTGCATGTGCATTTTGTGTGTAGGTTATTGAAAGGATAAGTGTGTGTGTGTGTGTGTGTGTGTGAGTTTGTGTGACAGAAAAAGAGAAGGATGTGGAAAAAGGAGGACAAGGTAATGGAAAAATAACCTTGAGATGGTTTGTTTGCACGATGAATAGCAGCAGTGGTCGGTTGTGTACAGTTCTGTTGTTGTAGTTTATTGTGTGTGTCTGTGTGTGTGTGTATGTGTTGTGAAATATGCACTGCCATGTCCAAAAGATTTATTCACCAATCATTGTGCGTTAAACTGCAAGTAACAATGTCAACAGCATCAGCAAACTTCCTTGTATACCTCTGTTTAGGTAAAGAAGATAGAAAAACGTTTTTAAATTGGAAAGTAAAATAATTAATGCAACATCTAAATATTGTGACTTATGACTTATCACGGGACGAATGGAGGAAAGGGAAAAACAAGAAGATGTCGAGACGTAAACTTGGCCTCATTGAAGAAGAGCTGGACGAGTGTGAAACAGGTGTTTGTGTTGTTTTATTGCCGCCTCAGTCGACCTCTGGCTGTCGTCCACTGTCAGGTAGAAAATCCCCTCAGTAGACAGACAGGGGGGGGGGGGGGGGCATCTGCTTGTACTGTACGCCTGTAACTTAACGCTGGAAGTATTGAGGCCGAAGCGATACCGTATCCCTGCCTCCTCTCTCTCTTTTACGTTTTCCCTGTCATCTTAAGCTGCAGTGGAATGTCCGCCTGACTTACTGCGTCTAACCTGGGATATTTTGGTCTAACTACATATTCAGATGTGTGGTTGAGGGATCGAGGCCTTGAACTTTCCCTCTTTTGTCCCTTTTTTTATCTACACAACCCGGGTCCCTAAAACCTGTTGGATTTCTTACCAAGACTTTGATGTTCCGATAACGTCTTTAAAGTGGCGCCAGTACCTGTTTCGAGCCAATTAGCCATCGCAAGCCAACCTTCTGGTGACCGACCACTCAATCCAGGACTTCTTTTCATTTCTGCTACTTTTGTCTTGATGTGAAAAACAAAGACGCCCTTATAACGAGCAGACTTGAATCAGAGGAAACCAAACGAGTAGTGAAATGCTCCGTCTCCACCTCCCTCTCCAGATCTAGTCCTTGCAGAAGTCACCCACTCGTGCCACTCTCCTCTTCCCCGTCGACTCTGCGTTCGCTCGTATCTCTGCAGCATCTGCTCACCTCTGGCCGCCCTCTGGAATCACTTGGATTCCCCGAGTGACTGAGAAGAAAAACAGAGAGAAACATCTTCATTTCTATCTAATAGCTGTCGCTCACTCAGCCAACTGCAGCTCGGTCCAATCCCTGTCCAACGTCACACTGCTGCTTTCCTGGCTGTTATTCCAACCCCTAATGAATCCTAGCATGTGTTAAGTTTTTGATTAAGTCAGACGGGAGTTATTCTAAGTGTGTGTCTGTGCGTGTGTGTGTGTGCGTGTGTGTGTACTCACCCCAGTTTGCAGTGATTTGCACTTCTTGTAACCTCCGTCTGTCTGTAGCTGGCTGTTGTTTCAGCTTGTAGCAGCCTACCTCGAGCTAACCTCTGGCTAATGGTGTATCTTGACAAATGGAACCTGGTGAGATTCTGACCTCCAAACTAACGGGATAATTAAGAGTTACGGTTACACTTGGCATCCCTCTCTCTCTCTCTCTCTCTCTCTCTCTGTCCCTCTCTCTCTCTCTCCCTGTGCTGTTTTTGAGATCCGATTCTGCAGATTGGATTTTGCTGTACGCGATCACACGGCTGTTTGTCGAGACTTGGCCCCGAGAGCAGCTGTTTTGTTTCTGCTGTGGCTGGAGCGATATAAATCTTCGTCCACACTGGAGAGAAGTTGCGCTCGGGGGGGTGAAACCGCAAATACAGTACGTGGTCGCTGTAAGCCTCGATTTGGCCACGAGGGCATTTTATCGGACGACAATCTCACGAGGCATCGGACCGACTGAGATTTCAACAACCTTGTTAGTTTATTGAAAGTCAAACTGTGCGACAACGATCTCATAAATCCTGGGTTCATCATCAAGTTTGATGAACGTAGACTGTACGACAAAAACCTCAACACAAGTCAATACACAAAAATAGAACACCAGCTTAGTTTATTTGTCGGATTACATGAATTTGGAGTCAAATTGGCGTGAGGCTAACGCAAAGCTAACGTCTATCCCAGTCGTGTTTATCACTCTTTACAGTTCTCACTTCGATTGTCAGTGTGTTCAACTATTTTGTTGTGCTACAAGTGGTTTTTTATTTGCTTGTGTTGTGAGTATTTGGTTGTGTTGTGAGTATTTTCATACTTTGCATCGTTGATCTGTCTCTGTATTTGACTCTAATCTACCAAACACTTAATCTAGAACAAGAAATAAAACATACTGACACATTTCTACTGTGCTAGATTTTTTAAAACCATAAACATTCAATAGAAGCTTGTTAGTGTGTCACTAAGTGATGAGACGTTGCCGTAAAACATCATCACGGTAATAAAAGGTGAATCATTGCAGTTCCTTTAATTGCCACCGTCTAATTGGACGTCTGGTCTCGGACCCGTCTCCCCCTGGGGGTCGTGTCTGTCCTCACACCCCGGTCCTGTACTCAGCGGCCGAGGCAGCACAGTGAAGCAGAACCGAGCGAGAGCACGCACTGACCCTTGAATGTCCTCTTTAGGCAGATGGACAAATCATTAGCGAGAGTTTTTCATTGCTGTCTGTGCGCCTGCCAGAGAGTTCCCTTTCAACCTGCGCCAGTGGGCTAAACTTTCAAAGGTACCGAGACATCAGTATGAAAATTCATAATTGTCAATAACAGAGCTAATAACCCGAACCGCAGCGGAGCAGGGAGGTGACAAATCATGCTAAACATGTGACCGTTAAGTGGACGTACACACATTTGGGTTCATATGGCACATGTCGACGTAAACCTCACTTGGCTTCTGTGAGAAAAAGGACGAACCATCAGAGACATGGAGACATCTTCATATCTGTGTTTTATAGCCGCCCTCTCTCTTGCCAGCAGTTTTCATCTCAACTGAAGCCAGCGTCCTACTGTGTCTTCTGGACTCTCCCCAGCAGCATGGTTTCCACCGCAGGGCCAAACCAGTCCTAACCAGGGCTTAGCTACTTACCATTTATCCCAAGCTGCTCCCCTCAAAACAGCATATCTGGGATTCTCTTTGCTTCTGTTCGCCAAGACCAGACACGTCTGCCAGTTTGGCCGCAGCTCTAAAGGATTGATAATAGAGAATATGCTACATGGTCTGTGTCCTGACATTACAGCATGTCTCTGAATTGTCTGGTTGTGATTACACTGGATTTTATCTGATTACCAAATGGCCGCGGCGATTTTTATCCCTACATGTCCATGCTTTGTTATCGTAAGTGGACAAATGTTAAAAGTAGTGTCTTTTAGCGTCTAGCCTCCAGTAGCATTAGCTCAGATTAGTATTTCTGTGAAAACCTGGAAACGCTGCCTTTGTGAAATCTTTTCAAATGTACAAAAACTATTTAAGCCGGTGTGTATTACCCTCAAACTGCTGGAAATGAGGCTACTGCATCTTCTCTTGCTTTAGAAGACATCACATCTGATGTTTTGCCTCTAACACCAGGCGGTTGCTCTCTGGTTTGAAACCAGTGATGCACCTGTGATCCCAGCTCCTACCCGTCCACATGCCGTCCAGCTGTGGACGTGTTGGCGAATTAATCTCTTTCAACAGTGTTTTCTCTCTTTTCCAGGAAAACCTAAACCCGTACGTCCTCAATCAATTAGTTTGTTTCCAAATTTGAGCCTCGGGAAATGTAACAATAACTCTAATAACAAAAATGTGTCACGCAATAATCAAACACTGGTTGAGCAGCGAGTTCTGCTCAGGAGAAAATGGAAAACTCTTGTTGGGTTGTGACACATCTTGAAACCGGCAGCTGCAGCAGAAGACGACACATCTGGAGTTTAGGACAAAGAATTCTAGATATTTCAGTGTCCATCTTTATTTACTCAAGATTCACCCACGTTACCCTGAATAGAAACGTCTCTAGCTCTGGACCAATGTCGTTTTGTTGGAACACGACTCTGTAACCGCGCCCGGTCAGCCTCAAGCCGTCTTCCAGAGTTTCTGCTTTAAAGACACATCTGTAAACAGAAAGGACAAGATGCTGTGACCTGAAATCTTGTGGCGCCCTGGTCCCCTCCTGGTTTGGAGTCTCCTCCCTGCCCGCTGGATGACACCGCTGTTGGACTGCGACAGCATCACAACCAATCAGCAACTGGAAGGGGATCAGACAGCCAATCAATAACTGGAATGTATAGGCCCCCGTTACTGGTTCCGACCAATCACACACTTGGCACAGCCGGGCCGTCTGTTTCACTGTCTTGTGTTCTCCTCCCTTTCTCTTCTGCTATCGCTCCTTCTGGCTGTTTCTCATCCTGTCCTCACATCGATGTCCTCTCCACACTCTGTTTATCATCCGTTCTTCTGCATGAATTAAGAAGAGAGAGGGAGAGATTAAACACCTGTGAAGAAAGAAAGAGAGACAAGGAAATGGGAAGAGGATGAGAGACGAGGACAAGTGCTTCTCTAGCCTCTGGCTGACCTGCGAGGATTCCAGCCGACTCGCACACAGAAGTTTAAAGACACCAGTGGACTGTTACACCAGCCACTGATGTCACTGTCTCCGTCCTCTTTAAACATTCCAGTGTGACACAAAGATGTACACACGTAGAGCCGCACACTGACTGCAGACGCTCCAGATTCCTCCGTCTCGACCCGTGTCCTGAACTCAACGACCCAAGAGACTTGATCCCGTCTCTTGAGAGGCTCAGATGTTCCTGCCGGAGCCGCGACACAAGTCCTGGCCCTCGTCCACGTCACAGAGAGTGAAACTCGTGGCTTCAAATACAAAGACTGTTAAAGCAGCTTGGCTTGAAGAATTGGAAATTGTCCCTTCGTTGAGTGGTTCACCATTTTGTTGCTCAGAGAATAAACGTGACGCCCTCGTGAGGTCAAAAATTTGACTTATCTTGGGGCAGAGTGTGGGTCACGGACGGGAGGAAACTGGACAACGTATTCAAAAAGCATCTTAAATCTTTACTTTATTGTTTAACTTTGTTTCTATGATTTGTTTCCTTTCCACCTTTTCTCTCCAGCCTGTGAATCACCTGTAAAGTCTCGTGTGCATCAGGTGAACACACTCGTGCACTTCCCCGTCGAGGCAGCTGAGAATGACCCTTCCCTTTTAGTTCCAGCTAATTTTCATTTCTTTTGTTAATGGTACCAGAATCCGAGACACCTCCCTCCACGGAACCAGGATGAATGACACTATCACACTGTAAAGCGAGCGAGCGGGGGGGCAGCCAAAGGTCGGGCGTCTTTGTTTACTTTGTGTTTATACAGTGTCGAGCCGCAGCGCTTTGCAGCCAGCCCGGAGCAAGACCTGTAATCTGCAGCGTGACACACACACACACACACACACACACGAACACACACATAGACAAATGTGTGGTTTAACCCCGGATTCACCTCATTCCCATCCCATAATAGAGATGACACAGTGACAATTGTGCTGTCATGGTATCAAGGCAAACCTGAGGTCTGGTACCAGGATGTTCAGTTGTGGTTCCGATGACCACAACATTGCTCACTGGGGTGTTGTGTGTGTGTGTGTGTGTGTTTGACAGAGTTGTGTCTTGTTTATTTCACAATGACACAATAAACAAGATGGAGCTTGTGCACGTCCCTCAGGAACCTTCAGAGGAGCAGAGAAAGAAGAAGAAGTCAGTTTTGCTTTGAGGTTTCGAGTTTGTCTTTGAATTCCACTTAAACAAGCAGGAACCAGAAAGTTGAGAAGTCGTCATCATGTATCACGGTCGTGGATCTAGAACTTTGTGCTGAGTGACTCCCCAAGTGCATTCTGGGATAAATTATAATAAAAACTTCACCTGAAGGAAACAGGAAAAAAGCTTCTGTTGCAAAGTGATTTCCCACCATGGGTTGGGTTTGTATTCTCATCAAACTTATTTATGAGCAACACAACTTTTGCTATCCGTCCATCTTGACATGTGGTGTCCTCTCCTGAATTAGCAGATCCTTGTCTCCTGACCTGGTTGGAGAGGAAGTCCTCTGTGGTTTGTCCTTTCTGAGGACACGTGTCCACACTGGGTGCAGAGTGTCAGTGTGTCACGTAGTCAGAAGAGAACAACACGATGCGGTGGCTTCGCGGGGTCATTGAGTCACGGAGGAATGTTTCGGAGCGGTCAAAAACAAACACATGAAGCTACTTTCTGCTCGTGTGTTGGCAGCTCGGTGCAGCGAGAATCCAAAAACACATTGAGATGACTAAAGGCCTGTGAGGACAGGCTTGGCCTCGAGCGGATAAATCCTCTTCTTACTCAGCTTTTAGTGTAATTTAATTTAAATCCTACACTCGCATGTTGAGCTGAGGTTCCTCTTTACAATAACATCACCCACAGACTCTCCTTCGCTGCATAGCTCGGATTTGTTCTGCTTATCTTTGCCCCGACATGTAACTGAGGCTGTTACTGTTCTTTAGAGGAGCTTTTTCAAATCTGCTGCCAATCACATCCAGGAGTCCTCAGGAGTTTCTCCTACAAAAACGGGGGGGAACCTCAGAGAAGCCCTTTTTTTTTTTTTTTTTTTAAAGACCTGTGATGTTTTTGTAGATATTCATCTTTCCATCCCTGTATTGATTTAATCTTTCTAAAAACTGAAAAATGAGATCAGGGTGGACATGTGTTCTTCCTGCGCGGTCACACAGGCAACCATCAGACGGACCAGGCGTATACACTCACCCCACCACTGGTATGTGCTGGTAGCTGACACACAAAGAATAATAAGCGTGGCGAACCCGTCTCTGATTCATCATCCTCCTCCTCCTCCCTCTCCCCGCTGTCATTCATCTTCAGCCCTTTCGGTGCTGAAGCTGGTCCAGAACAAGCAAACGTTGGCCGGTTCCGTCTTCTCCGAGCTGAGGGAAATAATGCTTTGCTTCCTTTGTTAAGAGTATTTTGGCTGGAACTGGGCTTTTCGACTGTTAATGAAGACGGAGTGGACACGTTGTGGAACTCAATGAGACGTAGTGGCCCGGAAACGAGAGCAGGGAGCTGTGACACGAGTCGAAGCCGCGGTAAATTATACGTTCGGCTTTCCAACGGTGTCCATCGTCAGGGTTGGTCGGCCTTGTTGTTGCACCAGGAAGACGAGGATGGGAAAAGGGAAAGTGTGTCTCAGAAGTTGTAGCCTTGAGGAAGTGTTCCACAGTAATCAGGGTTCATGTAGAACAACTGGTTTTCCCTTTAAATTAAACACACACTCACAGCCTCAACGGACACTTCTGGTTTCTTCTTGTTTACTCTATGAAACAAAATGATGTGATTATGTGAGGAATAGTAACACAACCTGTTACATCAACCTGACGACCTCTGACTCATGTTGGGTGAAGGATGTTCCTCCTTCAGTCGGTGTGGAAACATCAGATTTCTTCAGGCCGTGACTTTATTTTGTTCTCCTGAATCCGACCGTAGAGCTTCCTGCCGTTCCGCTTCATGATGTCATGCACGGACACGTTCCCACTGGAGATCCACGTATATCTCACATACACACACAGAGACACACACCCACACACAAAGCAGCAACTCACCAACACAACATACACAAGAGGGAAACATTGTGTAAACCACTGCATTCCTGGTTCAGGGTCAGGGCTGCCTTTTGGTAAGAGCACCTCGGTCAAATCTGTTTCAGGACGTTGTGTTTGTGTGTGTGCGGTGTGTGTGTGTGTGTGGTGTCTGTGTGTGTGTGTGGTGTGTGTCTGTCCCCAAACTGTATATTTGAAGTAGAAACCACCACATAGCCGTAGAGCTGCATCATCTGTATGTCAGAGGCGGACCCGCGCTTCAAGTGATCTCCAGATCCAACGACCACCACCGTGTGAGTCCAGAACCGACAGACATAACACCGGACAGCCACACATAAAGACTTCTTTCATACAAACTTAATGCACAACACATTAGAGGCCCGTGACTCCACATACACAAAGAGTGAGATGGTTTGGTTTGGTGCAGCAACATGAATCGGCAGAATCCTGCAGTAAAATCATTTTTCTTTAACGTCCCTGCTGCAGTTGGAGGATTCAGTTGTTTGAGTCTCAAACTTCAACGGAAGAAGCTTCTTAGATTTCTTGACACGTTGCATAAATCACTATTTAATCCCTTTTTGCAAAATGTTTGGATGTGTGTCTGTGTTTGAAAGGTGCAGTAAAAATCGCTCTGTTCTTCCAGGGCGAGCTTTGTCGACCTCCTTCATAAACACGCACACGTATGTAGTTTGGATCGTGTGTAACGTCCTGTATACATTAGCACGAGGTTCTACAAAGATGAATTATCCACTGAACACGTGCACACGCACATGGGAAAGTTCAGCTTGGTCATAGGGTGAGTCAGTCATCTGGCAAGAAGTTGGTCTCACGCACACACACACACACACAGACACACACTCACAGAAACGCACACACACAGTCGCTGCCCTCACCCTGCAAAGGTGATTGATGAGTGAAGTGAATTTTTGACTCACCCGTCTCCCACTCACCCTCGAACTCTACCATTGTCATATTAAGATCTTAAACAAAGACATAGTTGTTCTCCCCCCCCCCCCCCCCCCCACACACACACACACACACTCTATGTAATTTCGCATGGTCACACACACATGCACATTTCAGAACAGCTGTATAAACGAGGTGGAGGTGTGTCGGAGGGAGGGAGCGTGTCACTGAGGAGGGGGGGGGGGGTTAAGAAAACCATCCAGGTTTGTAGATGGCGTCAGGCGACTGCGTAGATCCGAGCGAGTAGAAGAGAATAGAGCTGCACCTGCATGATCAGCTGTGGAGAAGCCAGTTCTATAATAGTGAAATCTACGTTTTCACATGATACACCTTAAAAAGCTGAATAAATTGCTTTTGTTTTCAGTGTCTGCTAAACCATCATTTTAGCTGCTTCCATCGGTAGAAAGAACAGAAGTCGAACATCATGTCCTTCACATTTAAAGTGTGACATCAGGTGAATTTCCCATAATCCACCAGAGCCCGTAATCCCGCCTCCTCCCGTCCTACATCGACCTTCATTGGATGTCGGCCGCGGCTCTAAGCTCCAACAAGTGTTTCCAGTTTCCTCCGACCTGAGATCACCCCTCGGCCCGGCGGCGTCACTTACCCGAGCCTGACTCACAGGTCTGAGATCCACGGGACAGAATGATCTATGTGCAGCGTTCGCCACCAGGCGTTTTAACATTGATCTGCTGAATTACATCTCGGTGGTTTGCAGGGTTGTTTTGTTTCTGACATCGGGGGCCAGAGTGGGAGCAAATCAATCATGGTGAAATATGCAACCTAGGTAAAAAAACGCCGCTGTGGTGGTCACGTAATCTGTGGTTGGATTTCGTTCAGCCGAGTCGCAGCACAGGGGCGGACGATGGGTAGAGGACAAGAAACCGGGGGTTTGAATCCCCAGTTCAGACTGGTGCCAAAACGCTGGAGCTGCATTTTGAGCAAAAGTATCTGAAAGTTTGAGTCCGTCTGTTTTCAAGGATCTGAAAGGTTCCTGCAGATTTTTATTTGCTGTGTTACAGCTGCAGAGGGGAAAATAAGAAGCATCAGTAGAAAACAACAATAAGTAAACATGCAATATAGACACGAGGAAATATGAAACATTTAAAGATATATATATATTTTTGTTTTGTGTAAACAGGATGGCAAATATAAGATATTGAAAATCAACACAGACATCGAGTATTGCACAGTTAAATGATAAATATAATTGGTCTGTACTTTCTAGTATTTGCAAATTAAAGTATATTCTATTTATGCCTGTGTTAAATGTGTTGTTAAATATGTCCTGGGATGTGTTAGATATTTAGTCACCGTCCGCACTTCTTCACACTTCTACACACACACAATGTTCTCTCGCACTCACACAGACTCACACTCAGAAACCACCCAGGACGATGTTGTAAAATTACAAAAATCAACAGAAACGTAATGAGATTTTTCCATTTAAGAATTTATGGCCGACTCCCGGGCACATATATCACTGGACGTGTGTGTGTGTGTGTGTGTCTGTGTGTGTGTGAGTGTGTGTGTGTGTGTGTATAGACGCAAAGAAAGCAGAGGGAGAAAGCGGGAGCGAGGGCCTGGGAGAGATTTTGTGTGTGTGTTGGGGGTCATTGAGCAGAATGACCCTGAACTATAAATGTAACACAGCGTTTACTGTTTCCTCTTCCACTCCTTCGCTCAGACCGTCCATCCGTCCTTTCTTTCTCTGCCTCAGACTTCTTCTACTCCTCCTTTTTATTCCCTTTCTCTCTCACTTCTACATTTTCTTCTTTTTTCTACATCTTAGAAATGTCTTTATTCTCAATTAAACTTTATTTTATTCATCTTCTTTAATCGCTGTTAACTCTTCTTAGACAGGAAACACTGACCTTTTGGATTCTTCCACTTCCTGTGAGTTGTATTTGTCGTGCTACTTATTCAGATATACGTATGTGTGTCTGCAGAATATTAAAGCCAATGTGTGTAAACTTTAATATTATTCTTAAAGAATCAAGATCATGTTTGTAGTAAATTCCTGAAGAATCCTACACACGCTGGTTTCACTATATAACAGATTCTTATCGCAATATACAAATATGTGTTAAAACCACTTGTATGTATGTGTGTACTCAGAATATTTCAGTAATAAACTGTATATTTGACGTAATGTATTGCAGTAACTGAAAATAATACGACCATGTGAGCTTTTATTACATTTGCGGTTCCAAAGAAGTATTGCAACGTGTCATGCCATGTCTGTGTATTTAGTGTAGGTTGTAAAGCGTGCACACACAAGACACACACACACACACACACACAGACACACACTCCCTGTCTCGGTGGAGTGCACGGGCCTGCTTCTGTTCAGCGAGCGAGGGTCATGGAGAGAGTGAACAGAGATCTCCGGCTCTGATACACACAGACGACCAGGACAGCGGATAGGAACCACATGTTGGACTTGCTGTCGAGCGTGTGCGTTAACAAAGGACAATGCGTCGGTCGCGGCTCCGGAGAGAAGAGACGAGCGAGCGTGTGCGAGAGCGAGAGCGGGAGCAGCGACCTGCAGAGACGGAGATTCGATGTGTTTTCAAAACTCTGCGTCATAAACTCACTTTTCTTTTCACTTTTTCCAACGCTGAAGCTTGTTGAAAGCTCCTGGACTTCGCTGAGTGGACGTATTGTACTTCGGGTTTTGGATGTTTAACTCCTAACTAAATGTTCCTCCAGTGTCGACATCGGTGTTTTTTCCTGTTCTGATATCATTTGAAGGATCTCTTTCACATAATTATTAAGTTAATTAAAGGTTAGATAAGTCACCATAAACCATAAACCATAATTACTGATAAACACTCTGAAATTGAGTTATAACTTAGATAATTGCTTCTTCTTACCCAAAGAACACGAAGCTGTACACGGAGTCCGAACCACTTTCTGCCGGGGGTCCATGAACGAGTGCATGAGCACATTTTATTATTGTTAGAGCATATTTCTTTCCATGGCCTAAAAATGCTGCTTCAGATGCTTTTTTTGCTGAATACTTGTAATTTTGTGGCAGATTCTGGCGTCGGACTGGAAGTAAAAAATTCAAAGATACAGTTTTAAATCCTGGCTGGTGGCGACACCAGGCTTAAGACATCAGTGTCGGCCTTCAAGATCCCACAAGAGATCTGCCGAGACAGAGAGAGAAACTGATCTGTGTCTCTTTCCAGGTATTAGCCATGCCTGAGGCCAGAGGGGAATCCTCAGCCAGTTGCTGTGGTTTTGGATGAGGCTATGTGCTGGAAGAGAACACCGTGATACTGGCTGTGACAAAACCCAGACAGATTTACATTGAGGGCAGAGAAGTATTCTCGTCTTAGCGCTGCTCGCAACCAGCCACCGTCTCAACCACGGTCTCTGTGATTTTATCACCCACGGACCGGGTTTCAACATTACATGTTTGGTGGCCGGTGGTAATTTCCTCTGTTTTCTTACTCCGACCTGCAGGCAGACGTCTTCTGTGGATTCTGTCTTCATCGCAACCGAAGAAGGACGGTCAAAAACAACAGAGAGAGACACAGAGAGAATCCTCAGCCAGCTGCTGTGGTTTTTGGATCAGGCTATATCCTGGAACACAGGACAGGAATATGAGCAGAGAGCTTTATGTTGAGGGCAGGAAAACAAACCTTTTATACCTCGAGGCCACTTCCCAGAACTTTACAGCCACTTTTGATTTTTTCAAATACAAATCTTGGAAATATGTATTGGTGCAGATGAGGGGTCAAGATTTTTACAACTGATTCCTGTTCATAATTTCCTCCTCTGTGCTAATCGGCTCATTTCTTTTTTAAAGAACACCGGTTCCCTGCTGTGCTTTTATTCCAGTGATTAATCTGCATGAAACTCTCAGTGAACTGTCGGTGAGTCATGATCTGGGCTCGGTTTATAATCCTGGAATATAGAAATGTCTGCATGAAAGTCACAGCAGAAACAAGGAACCGTGTAATTCACCGGCACGTTTTCCTGCAGCTGCCGAGGAAACCGCGAACGCACTCGCCAGCTTGTTAGCAGCGAGTCGGTTATATAACAGTGTCACAGCTTCCTTTTGATTTTAATTATTCATAAGCTGTAAATGGAGATGGACGACACGACGGCTCCAAGAGGTGAAGCCCAAATCCTCCCGATCGCCCCCTGGTGGAAACCCGGCCTCCTCCATGTTGGTAGATGGGCCGGGACCAAGTCAAAGTGGACATCAAATAAGTTTTTCTAAAGGTGATGTAATTTGAGGAAGTTGTTATTACACGACCTAGAACACAGTGTTCATGTTCTTGAGACTTTTGGTTTTTAATGAGTTGTTTTATGATTTATATCCCAAATCAACACGATTAGTTGTTTAATAGTGTTTTCAGTGCTGGTGGAATTACAGAGAAGTACTTATTTATCCTATTCAAGCTCTTAATGGGTAGATTATATAAATATACATATAGTATTAGCTTGTCTTCAAGTTGTGTTGGAAATTTAGCTTTGTGGAGTCTAAAAAGAAATCAAGACAAATGGTTTTGTTTCAGTTTACACCAAATATAGAAGTGAGGCTTTCGAGTGTCAAGCAACTTAATAAATCACTTTTTTTTTCTGTGGCCACTGGAATGATTCAGTACTTTTAAAAATTGAACTTCACTATTCACCCGACGAACTTACAGTTTGTTTTTTGCCATCGCTCCACATGTTGCTCTGCTCTCGGCTCCTCGGCTGAAGACAGAACCATCAGGACGGAGCAGCGAATCACAGACTTGGATCTGATTCCAGGTATTAGTCCGAGCCGACACCTGAGGGATCCTCGTCGGGCCGCTGTGGTTTTGGATCGGGTTAAATCCTGAAACACAATACATCAATATTCGCTGAGTTGAGGCCCAAAGAGCTGCACCGGTGAAACGTGAGATGATTGGATTTGACCACTGGCTCCGAGCGGAGATAGCTGAGCTTCTGTCTCCGCTGGTGATCTGGAGGACGAGTGGAACGGCGAGGGAAAATGGAAAATAGATTATATTCATATGGATTTTATAGTGTGGAGGGAAATGAGAGGAACTTGGCACAAATTTTCACTTGAACTCGAGTTTCAAACTTCACACACTCGTGGAAATCCATCTCGTAGCTTTTGCGTGATCCTGAAACAGACGGGGGTGAAAACATAACCTCCTGTTGGACCAGTGGAGTTCTTTGTGTGGACTAAATGAGTCCGGTGACGGCTGCTGCTCCTTCACGCGTTGTGTGTCTTGCTTGATGAGTTATTGTCCCTTTGCTAACAAGTGTAACGACGCTAATATCTACACACAACTGTTAATGAAATGCGTGTGTGTTATAACGTAGAGAGATTTTCCCTTTTCTATAGAATGACATCAGTTTGTTTGGCGCGTTGTTGTGTCTGTGCACTCAGTGACCGTTGCTAAGTTCATCTGTATTGTCTGTGAAGCTTTGTGTGTGTGTGTGTGTGTGTGTGTTGGATTGTGCGCAAGATGATTGCTTCATAATTATACGTAAGCAGAAGGAACATCACATCACATGGACGGAATCCTTGTCGAGAGCAGATTTGGTTTTGTTCCCTCGAGCTTCCATCAGTCGGCCGAGTCAGGTGCTGCATTTTAATATTTACTCTTTAAATCTGGTTTTGATTGTATTTAAAGGACTTTATATTCCCACTATTTGTGTGTGTGGTTGTGTGTGTGTGCGGTTGTGTGTGTGTGTGCGCACGTGTGTTGATGGGAAATGTTTTTTTCTCCGCTAAATGTCGTGGTTGAGTGTCACTGTGATAAAACATCTCTTAACACAGCCCTGAGACATATAGCACATAGTCAACAACACTAATCCATCTTCGCCCCACACACACACACACACACCAACACACACATTCACACACATACACACACACACGAAGACAGAGATAAGCCTCAGTTTGTCACTTCATGCACAGAACACACTTAAGCACTTACACAATGGCACAGATGTTTTCACACATAGTGTTTAACTCGGCTACACACACACACACGCACACACACACACACACACCCTTTTGTCACTTAAACACAGGCTGTAATATGCAGAATACAGACACACACACTTAAACGGTCACATGTGGACATACACACCCATTTACTGACCACAGAATGATAATGTAAAAAATACAAAACCAGGATTGAATCCTCTTTCTTTCATTTTTCTTTTCGTTCCTCTTTTCTCAGCAGCTGTAATTAAAAACACCTGGATCTCCCTCTATCTTCCCTCCTGTCTTCTTCTCCTCCTCTGCTTCCTTCCAGTCTCATCCTCTTTCTCCAGAATCGATTTGATCCAACATGACGTCCGGCAGCCTCGCGGCGGCTCTGAGATCCCGCCCACACTCACGCTCGACCAATAAGGAGTCAGTCTCTGCTGTCAATCGTGACGTTTCACCTTGTTTTCACATAATCATATAACTTATTAAAAAACAAACATCAGTGTGATGAGAACGACCTTTGAGAAACATTTATCTAAGGTCTTCGTTTTAGTTTGGTCCATGTCCCATCTTCTAACGTGGAGGAGGCGTGGTCAAAACGGGGCATTTGAGACACTGTGGCTTCACTTTGTTCACCGGTCATGTCGGCCATCTTTATTTACTCTGAGATTAATTCATTTCATGGGTGAAATATGCTTTTCTATCCCACGGCAATAGAATCAACTGATGGTGGGACTGGGAGGAATTTTAACGCAAACTTCAAGTCGAGGGAGGGAACTGGAGGGAACTGGAGGGAACTGGAGGGAGCTGGAGGGAGCTGGAAGGAACTGGAGGGAACTGGAAGGAACTGGAGGGAGCTGGAAGGAACTGGAGGGAACTGGAGGGAGCTGGAGGGAGCTGGAAGGAACTGGAGGGAACTGGAAGGAACTGGAGGGAGCTGGAAGGAACTGGAGGGAACTGGAGGGAGCTGGAAGGAACTGGAGGGAACTGGAAGGAACTGGAGGGAGCTGGAAGGAACTGGAGGGAACTGGAGGGAGCTGGAGGGAACTGGAGGGAACTGGAGGGAGCTGGAAGGAACTGGAGGGAACTGGAGGGAGCTGGAAGGAACTGGAGGGAACTGGAGGGAGCTGGAAGGAACTGGAAGGAACTGGAGGGAGCTGGAGGGAACTGGAGGGAGCTGGAAGGAACTGGAGGGAACTGGAGGGAACTGGAGGGAACTGGTTGGAACTGGAGGGAACTGGAGGGAGCTGGAGGGAACTGGAGGGAACTGGATGGAACTGGAGGGAACTGGATGGAACTGGTTGGAACTGGAGGGAACTGGATGGAACTGGAGGGAGCTGGAGGGAACTCGTGGCTCAAGAAACCAAACTGTTGGGTTTTAAACTTTAAATCTTACAATGCAAATTTTACATGATGTCAATATGCACTGAATCATATCTGGTAAACTGGTTATATAACTCTAGCATCGTGTTGTTTAGCATCTGGTAACCTTTGGCTGTCCTTCTGAGGCCGGCAGCGAGTCCAAGTCACAAGAGGCCCGGGATGGAAAGTGTGTGTTGTTTATCACAAATACAACAGGAACAGTTGTGTTTACTCCCCAGTGAAGCTCGGCCGTCTTTAGGTGCGTGACAGAAGGTTTCCTCAGGACGCCCACGTACACACAGATCACTCCTGCGATGGATGCTCCCGGACCCTGTGTGTGTGTTTGTGTGCTTGTGTGTTTTTCTGACGATGACAAATGGGCTTTTGATTGAATTCATCAACAACATGGCATCTGGATGGAGGGAAGGAGGCAGAGGAAGGAGTGGTATCTGTAAAGATCAATCCGTGATGTCAACCCAGCGCCTCGTCCCTTTTATACTTGAGGTGCAGAGACTCAGTGTGACTCTGTATTCTGCTCTTAATTGATCGCTGCTCTGGAATCAGTGGTGGTGCAATGAAACAGAAGATTGACCTCGTTAAGCCTCTGCTCATTTCTCTTGGATTGTGCAGCTTTTGGTTTTCGATACTTCAGGCTTTAGGTCGAGGAAAACACTGCGTCATGTTTTCAAACTCGGATCCAGCGTTTGTTTTAACGTGATTTTTTTAATTCGATCACTGATTCTTATCGTGTCCGATGTGATAAGCTTCTGATTGTCTGATGAATCATGGTCACACAAGTCAAAGACGAGAGTTGGATCTTCACATCTGTAACACACGCACGCACAATGGGTGTGTACCCGGAGCACAGTGAATCCATTGTTTCCCCAAATCAATTTATCTAGTTTGGCTTAAAAGCTGCTCACCACAGAGCTTCTTCACTCCCTCTAAGTCCATGTGTGTATAGTTTGTGTGTGTGTGTGTGTGTGTCTGTGTGTGTGTGTGATGGCAGTCACTTTTTTCCAAAAATTGAAGTCTGATCTAATTTGACAAGCCATTGATTCGAATATATTTGAGGATTTGAACCTGTGACGTTGCTGATTTGGCTTCACTCTTCACTCATGTAATGTCGTCCATCTTTAAATACAGTCTGTTCTTTACCTCTTTCCTGTTATTTGTCGTCCTTCTCTCTCTCTCTTCCTTCCATCTTTTCCTCTCTCTCTCTCTGTGACACGTGAAAGGCTCCATTGTGAATCTTTGTTGACATTTCAATTGTATCAGTTACGTTATTTTGCTTTTGGGCAAAAGAACCGAAATGTCCACCCAAGTTTACTCCTGACCTGAAAGTCTGTTCCAGCTGAGTGTGCACTGCAGTGTTTGTGCCCGTGCTTGTATTCATATCTGTTTACGTGTGTGTGTGTGTTTGTGTGTGTGTGTGTGTGTGTGCGTTGACGCTTGCTTCTCGTCTGTGTTTTTCACGGCAGTTGGGATAAGTGGGAGCGGGCTCAGAATGCCAGTCTAGGAAAATATCTGGGAACGTCTCTGCCCCTGTGTGTGTTTGTGTGAGTCTGTGTGTGTGTGTGTTTGTTTTTGTGTGTGTGTGTGTGTGTGTGTGTGAGGGTCGATTTACCGGACAAGGAGCTGGAAGCCGCCAGGTGGAGGGGATCGGATATCTGGCTGCTGATTGGAGGCTGGTGTGTGTGTGAGTCTGTGTGTGTGTGTGTGTGTGTGTGTGTGTGTGTGTGTGGAGACAGAGGATAATTAGCTTAATGGTCAAATGGCGCAGCTAAGCCGTGTTAGTATCCCTGTGAAAAGACACACAAACACACACTGATACAAGCCCCACTGTCTAAATAACAGCATACTGTTTCCATTGAGAACAAAAAAATAACATAATGAGAAAGAGGCCGGTGGCGTCAACATTCCCATTGGCCAGTCATCTTTCATCATCATTATCATCATCCATCCTGCTGCTGATCGTGTCCTCGTGTTACCCGTTTCTTCCTCCGCCGGTTCCTCCCTCGTTTCACTGCTTCGTTAAGATCTCTGGAGATTAATCCCTTCAGCCGTGGCCCATGGTTCAGCCCGACTGGGATATGGCGGTTTAGTCAACGTGTTTCCTGTTTGCGTCACCAGCTCGCATCTTTAGCAACTTTGAGCCGTTGTGTCGAATGTCGTTTGACGAGACTTTGAAAGTGAATATGAAACTAAGAGCTTCATTATCAAACCTCCTCCACCGGGGCCATGTTGGTTGTCGAGCTCATCATTTCTTTGTTCTAGAACATTTTCAGCTTCTGTTTCTGAAGTGAGCTCGTCCAGGAAGTTCACCTTTGTTGTTGTCATCGCTCAGGTACTCGTATTGTTGGGTCAGAATCACGACTCGTGCAAAATGTTTGACTCGATGTTGGTGTTGGCAGAAAAGTCAGGGGAGGAACTGTGTTGTTGTAATGGCGTCCATCAGCCGTGGTTGTCAGAAGTTATTTAGAACCGATGCTTTAAGTTTTAAGTCCGCCTGTCGTCTCTTCCGTGTTTCACTTGGTTGTACAGTTGATGATTACAGCCTCAGTTATTTGAAGGAATCCACTCTGTTCATCTTCCTCTGGTTCCCTCGACTCCTCTCTTCTGGTTTATTAAACAGGCCTCTGTTGTGACAAATGTGTCGTCAACATTTCACACACTTTCCCTTTGTCTCCCACAACACAAACACAAACCTCATACCACCGACCCCACCCCCCCTCCCCCCTCCTCCTCATCTCTTCTCCCATCTTGTAATAATTAGCATATATTGGAAACTTGCTGCGTCAGGCTCGCAGCCTCCAACTCTCAGGTCACGACCTTGTTGACACGTTCGTTTGCTCCATTGTCGTCCTTGAATTCACTTTCATTTCCCCTGTGCCTTATTGGCGTGAAATGCAAAAGTATCCCAGAGCAAATTCTTCCCCCGTCGACAGATTATAACCAGATTGAGCTCGAAGCCGTGGCGCTGCGACACCACCAGTAGAGTCCCACTCAGGAATCGCTGAGACAACAGTTTTCATTGGACTAGAGCTACTTGTTGGTCTCAAACTTTCGCTCTAAGACGAACTGTGAAAATAGAAATCCAGATATTATCATCAATGTGTTTGATTCAATCAGAAATGTCACGGTCACCTTATTATGTCATGGGATTCATGCTGGGAATCGATCATTGAAACAGGATAAAACCTGTGAAAAGCCGAATCGTCCAATGAATGATGTAATTTCAAGATTTACAGGCTGAAAGAAAGTTTGTCGTCACTTTTTTAAAGGTTGTTTTGTGTAGTTATAACCTCACTTCTGCTGCAGCGAGGGCAACAACACTGATCCGTCCCCATGTGAAACATCAGAGTTCATGAACAACCGAAGGGATTTAATGTCTTTTCCTCCCTCGTCTGTCTTTGCTTCTCATTCCATCTTTGATTGCATCTTTGATTATTGTGGAAAACTTTGCGACAACACACATATAAACACACAGAGACACACACACACACACACACAAACAAACACACACAGAGACACACCAGTCTCAGGGGAAGGGACCACAGTGTTGTTTGTCTCAGCGAAGGGACAAGGGAACGAACTGGAACGCACATTGTTTTCAAACCAGGCGCTCCCCGCAAGTATCTCCCCCTCAGAGCTCAATGGGAGGGAGAGGATGTATTTTAGTGGTGATGCGTGTGTGTGTGTATTGGGAGGTGTGTGTGTGTGTGTGTGGGGGGGGGGGGGGGGGGGGGTAGTGGGAGGATAGCTTGGTTTTTGGTCACGTCGGTGTGTTTGCAACAGCACAAACCAAAATACAGCTGAGTCTTTCTTTCCCTCTTTTCCTCTTCACATCTCTCTCTATCACTTTCTTTCTTTTCAGCATCTTTTCCCCTCTTTTTATATACACACACGTATGGTATGTGTGTGTTTGTGTGTCCTTGCATGACTTTAAAACCCAGTTTCTCTGTGTATCAGCGTGTGTTACTCTTAGTTTCCACATATTTACATATATATATAAACGTGGCTCACCAGTTTTTCCAGCATCCTAAGCCCCCTCCAGTCACTTGTGGCATCTCATGAACTTGAGCAGAGGTCTGGGACTCGAACCAACGTCCCAGCTGCTACACAGGAGAGCGCTGTCGTGCCCGCTCGCCGCCCCGGCCAATAATATGACAGCTATGATTTTCGACCCCACTGCTTTTAATACGTAGAGACGAACGGGGGAGTCCACGAGATTCACTGGAGCTCATTTTGAAAAAGATCCCTGGACGCAGCTTCTTCTGTTTTTCCTCACTTGGTAAAGGAGACGTCTTCTGCTCATGTTCAGGTTGTTCATTTGAATTAGTGTTCTTACTTAAAAAGGATTAAAGGCTCTCAAGGTCAGAAACTTTCCCTCGTACGTCCAGGAACGCCCGGGGGCAACCTCAGATTCAGCACCCTGGACAGCGGTCATGACACCAGCTGAAGGTTCTGGAGGGAAACGTCCGGAACATTCCGACGCTTCAGAATCCGGTCGTCTCCGAGATAAAGAAACTAAAGCAGAGGAACACTGAGACTGAGCAAGAACTGCTTGAAAATCAGGGTTCAGATGCACATTGTGTCCAGCGCCATCTTGTTTTTTTTAAAACCAGTAGTGACTCTTGACTCTAAATGGATTATTATTTTACAAAATGATCATATTGTCTTGAAGAAGATTTGAAACTATCGACAGAGACATAAGCTCCTCAGGAAAATGTTTACTGACGTTACAAAGTGAGAAGTCGAGTCATTTTCTCGTAGACTTCTATAGAAACAATCGGAGTCGCCCTCTGCTGGTCATTTGAGAGGCTACAGGTTTCAGGCGCTGTCCCAAGGCAAGGACACACTTAACTTCCCAAACAACAGATTAACAAATATATCTTAATATGTTAATCATTGAGCTTTGGAGATAGTTGGATTGTGTGAGCTCTGGGCAGAGCTAGTCTCGCTCTTTCCACCTGTTTCTTTAGTCCTTATGCTAAGCTAATCAGCTGCTGGCTGTAGCTTCTTCTTTCCTGTTCAGACACCAGGGTGGCCTCAGGCGTCTCATCCAGGAAACGTGTTTGTTCCGTCCTCACGACAGATTGTCAGACTCGTCAGAAGAAGGAAAGCCGGCACCTCAGCACCGGGGCAGCGCTGCTCGAGCTAATGGCATTGCAACAACATTAGCTAACTACTTCCTTCTCATTAGCGAGGCAACAATTCAAACTGTCTCTCCGTCGGGTTTGTCTTGGCACAGACGCCCGAGCGCAGCACCGACACAGTGACAGACATTCTGAACGTGTAGCTCAATGAAAAGCTTTCAGCACTTGGCAGCGTCAAGATCTCGACTGTTTGAAATCTGCAGCGAGTGGAATCGTCGGCTTCATGCACCAGAGAGAGAAATGTACTTGGCCCGGGTGGATTTACCTGGGCGGCCCGCCCGGATATTAGCGCTGTGTGGGAAACAAACGGTTTTGTAAATGAACTCGTCAGATGTCAGCACATGGAGAACTCACATTTTGTGTGGTCGGGATTTGGTTTGTTTCAAGTTGATGTTCAGATGTTTCTCTTCTTGTTTCTGCTTCATTGAAACCGTTCGTTGGAGTCGATTTGAGATCTTTCTTGATAAACAGTTTCAATGCTGATGATTTAAAAAGCAGGAGCCATCATCGTACCTTCACCTTCTCATTCTCTCTATCGAGCTGTTGAGGTTTTATTTGAATGTTCCTCAGTGACAGATGCTGTTTCCTGATGATGTTACTACAGGGAAGACAAAGTGGGATATTCCTGGGGCCCCCGAAGTACCTTGAAATGCTCCCGATCCAAAGACACGTTCATCCCAGAGAAAAACCTTAAAAACCTTAAAACAACCATTTAGATTTTCCTCTGGTCGTCCGTGAGTATTGGCTGAACGGCCCAGGAAACTGTCTCAGCCTCAATCCTACTTACTCTTTAAAAAACAAGTACACCTGTGGTGTTATGACAAGTTAACTAATTTAATTGATCATTTTGACCGCAGCACTTTGCACATTTGTACAAAAGATTAGGAAACATAAACCGACCGATGCATTCTGTAGATTCCTTCTCGTAACTTCAGCCAACATTTTGTTCCTTCAACCCATGACCACAATGTTTTTTTCAAACTTTACCCAAAGTAGTTTTAAGCCTTTGATGCGAGTGGAAATTGAAATTGTGTACTTCTTGGACACAGATTTTTTTCCCCCTACATGAGACGGACTTAAGGAAAATGTCCTGAAGAAGATAATATAATACTGAGAGTCCAGATCCTCCAGCATCTGCTCCTATTGTTTGATGCTCCCTCAGCTTCCTGCAATGTGTGCAGACGTGAGGTGCTGGGTGACGGCTGTGAGGACAAGCTGGTGATGCAATAAGAAGTCCGGACGTCTCATTTTGTTTGGGCGATGAAGGATGCAGCCGGCGTGGACCGGGTCCTCGGAAGGATGCGACAACTCATAATGTGTTGCTACCTTTCCCCAAATGCATGCTGGGATACGCCCCAGCTGCTCTCCAGCCCTGGTGAGGACGCACAAAGTATGAACTCCTCACTTCTTCTGTGTGTTTGTGTCTTTTTTTTTGTTTTTTTGTGTGTCCTTCTCATGCTAATGAACAACAGCGCTGCTCCTCTCCTCGTCTCGTTCTCCCCCGACTCTCTATCTCTTTTCCCCCCCCTCCCTCTGTGTCTTGTTCTCTTTTCCATAATAATTAGCTCCCCTCCAGCCCGACTTCAAACCCTGTGGTCGGAAAATCTGCATTCCGATGATGGAGAGAGGCTGAGGAAGACGAGGGGAGAAGGAGAGTGGAGGAAGGGAGCTTGGACGGAGAGGGAGGGCAGGCGGCTGAAAGAAGCCATTGTTCCTTCAGATAAGAGCCCGAGAACTGGAGGGCAAGTGTAGTCAAAATACTGAGTGTGTGTGTAGATGTTAATGGTTTGATACTGGAGGTTAGCAGACAAGGCTGACACACAAATCTGATACACACCTTCTTCTCCTCCTTTTCTTTTTTTGTTTATTATCTTCTTCTCCTTGTTTGTTTTGCCTCTCTTACCTCCCATCCTCCTTCCATCTTTATTTAGTCTCCCCCTCCTTTTAGTTTCTTACACATCCTCACCTTTAACCTTTACACCTTTAAGTTTTAGGATTTCTTAAACTTTCTTTAAAGGTCTCGTTTGTCGGATTTTTGAGGGACCTGTCGACAGAAAAGTTTCCTTTCTTGCATCATCATTTGAAATTAAGAATTGTTGTTTTTCCTAAACATAGAACGACTCTCGTATTTCCACAATATCTATGTAACATGAATGCTCACACTGACATGTCTGAGAAGGTCCCAAGTCCAGCAGTTTGTATTTGCTCAGCGATAAATCAGTGGAGTGGTTCTGCAGCCGAATCCCCTCCTGAAGTTAGGAATCGTACGAGATGGACAGGACTGCACAGAGTTACTGCAGAAAACATGAATCTCAGTAATGTGCTCTGCGACATGCTGTTTTCTGCTCTGCTTTAATAGTTGAAATGTGTTTGTGATTTGAGCAGCGCTGCAGCCTGAGTCTGATTAAAACCTGAAACGCAGAATGAACATTTGAACCCTCGTCCCGAGCCAGAAGGCCACCTGTGTTTCTCCCAGGGTCGGGGCAGATTAGAGCAGCGCTGCATATTCATATTTAACCATTTTTAAGATCAAACACACAAACATACAACTCTAAATAAATTACCTCTTCTCCCCCCCCCCTTCGTCCCCTTTCACCTTGTTCTCATTCTCCGTCCTCCGTCATCACGTTCCCCTCGCCTGCTGCTTCACCCTCTGTCTTTCCTTCATCCCTCGTTCATTCTTCTCACTCCCTTGTTCCTTCTCTCCTTCTTAAATCCACAGATTATCCACTGTTTCCCTCAGATTTTCCATTTTACGCCGGAATCCGAGTTGAGCTCGAAAATCTATAAAAGTTGAGTTAAAACTGTTGATTTGCAGCTGATATACAAATATCAATCAATCACTTTTATTGATTGCTGATGCCCTGAATCCTCCAGTGAACATGAGGCTAAGGTTTCTCTCTGTATTGATTTGACCCCCCCCCGTAACGATTTGGACTTACAGTAAGAGTACGTGAAGAAAGCATAAAGATAAAGAGATCATGTTTTCTCTGGGTCAACGACAGTATCGGTATCAAACCCCTTCCTCTTGAGTCTGTTAAAGGAAACAAACACACACACACACACACACACACACACACACACACTGACACCCACCCTACTATGGTAATCCCCTGAATTGATTTATGAGTTCCTGTTCCCATCATTACCTACGCTTGTTCTCACTCTTTTCCAGTCGATCATGTTACTCAGCAGCTTCTTCCCGCTCGTCTTTCTCGTCTTTCTCAGAAAGTCGCACCTTTTTCTTTCACTTTCTCTTTCTTCTCTGCTGTAAAAGGATATTTTAAAAAACAGATTTGTAACCTCGGTTATCTCGGTGCGTGACCCGGGGTCAAATGAAAATGAAAGAAACTTCATTTTTGCGCAGACGTCAGCGGTTCAGGCGCTTGCTGGAAAATGATAAACAATTAAGTTTCTTTATCATGAGAGAAATATGACTGTTTCATTTCCACATGTTCTTCAGAAACTCCTGGAGCGAAATATCACATGAATCAACTTGAAAGTTTCTCGATTTGACATTTTTTTGGGAACGGCTTCTGTTTTTTTGACAGCGAAACTTCCAAATAACTTCCACCTCCGCTCGTTTCCTTTGAAAGTGTTTGGAGAAGGAGCGGCGCTTGTCTCGGTAAAAACTTTGTTCTTTAAATAGCATCGTGAAGCACCAGCACGGGGGTGAGATGAATGTTTCCGATCTCCATTCTGCAGCAGGATGTGCAGATGCGTGTTGCCAGTCAGAGCTGTTGGCTCACGGCAGATGGTTTTCTAGAGAAACGACAAAGCAGGACTAGTTCACACATGTCTGCCAGGCCGTCGTGCAGGAAAACCCCACGTTACTGCAACGACCCAAATCACCCACTTCGTACAGAACACAGCACGTGGCAGTTTCCCAACACACGCCTCCAACGAGCTGGAAACACTGACACTTCCAAGAACAAGTCGTACGCAGACGATGAAGTGAAGTGCGTGAACAACTGGAGACCTGATCTTTGAGAGACGCTCTATGTTCTGCACTCTTTTTTTCCACCGTATTCCCTTCTGCAACATAAGAAGGTCGTTGTCCCTATTTTTTATTCCCCAGACCCAGAATCTCCCGGCTCTTCTTCGATGAACAGCTCCTGTCAGATTGGCATTTCCTCTCGCCGTCAGAAGCTCGGTGCCAGAAGCTTCTGCTGCTTCCGGCCTCACTTTCATTCTGATGAAAGACGACTCATGCTTTCTGATGGGAAAACTGCGGTTTGCTTTCAGATTAATCCACCATTAGAATTTCCTCCGGACAGATTTGATTTAAATCAAGGGAAATTTGTTGTCCTGTAAAAATCTGAGATGTCAACATCAATAAAAACTGTGATAACGCTGAGATCCTTTTAGTTTTTTATCCCAAAAGACTAAGATCGGCTTTGATACAGTACTGTAACACCAATAATATTATTTTAATATTTCATATTAACTAGTATTTGTACCTTATTGCACAGCTAAGGTTGACAGTAACCTCGTCTCTCAGGTATCAGATCATAAACCATGTGAACTGCATAAATCAGAATACGTCTGTGAACCTAGAGACTAAAGACTTTCATGCAGATGTTTAACAGCTGTTGTTATGTTCTCCTTTGATATTGAAGTTTAGTTTTTTTGGGGGGGGCCACAGGGACCACAGGAAACCCTGTCAACAACCTCCAGAGGTCCACAAACATTTGGTAACAAACTGGAAATAAATACAGTAACGTTCCCTTTCCTTTGAGCCTGGTCACGTTCTGAAGTACTGAAAGTCAGGGGAGGGGGGGGGGGGGATCACCTCAGTCGGTAGGATAAATCATCTGGGAACGATGAATGTCTGTACGAAGGTTTGTTCCTAACTATTAAGGAGATTCTGAGATCTTTAGAGTGAAACCTTGAAACTCTGAGTGGCACTAGAACAAAAGTCCAGGGATTCAGAATGTGATGTGAATTCATCCTCTGGGCACCTCGAACGAACGGACACAGCAAGAATACAAAAAGGTTTTTCACATCCTATGAATTCCTCTCTGCTTTTAACGATTATACATTTCTAATCAACACCAAACTGAAGTCCTCTGAGCCACAGGAGTTCTGCTTGAGCTCTGTTGAAATCACTCAGCTTCTCCTCCTGTGATTTCGTCCCTTTTCCTCCTCGGCCCATCATCCCGTCTCGAGATGGACGGTCTCACTCCTGCTCCCTCAGCCGCCCGATTCTGTGACTCAAGTCCTCGCACTCTTATTCCCATGATCCCTCTTACCTGCAGCTCAGGGTTCGACTGTGTGCTCCTGCATCAGGCTCTGAGGATAATAAGTGAGGCTCTAATCCTTCAGGAGAGACGGGAGTCACAGCTGAGAGGACTCTCTCACACTCTCCTCCTCCCCTCCTCCTCCACTCCCAGGCTTCAGTTGTGTTCTTATTTCATGCACAGGTGGTAGAACTTGACGAGTTGAAAACATGGCTAGAAGAAAGATGATGTTGTTGAGTTGTTGTGTTGAGTTGTTGTGTTGAGTTGCGGGTAGTGGCAGTTTGCAAGGAAGCATCTACGAACAATTATCATGAAGTGGGTTTTTGGTTTAATTGATCAAGATGTAGACAAACCTTTAAAAAACCAATGTGAGATGTGCGTCATGTTCTTGTTTGTGTGTGAGGAACAGAGACTGTTAATGAGGCTCCTCCAGCAACACACTCCCTGCACATGTCGCACATTTGTTCTCTCACGACAACACAACATGAATATGGAGAACGTTTCAATTTGAAACTGTTAAAAAGTTAAACAGAGGTCACGTCGATGCAGATCACAGATCCTCCCTCCATTCATGAAAACCAGCAAACCGTGTCCTCTCTCACACACACACACACACACACACACACACACACACACACACACACACACACACACACACACAGTCACACAAACACACCCACTCACTTGGATTTGTTGAAGTTGTTCATCTTGGAGTGTTTACTGCGGCAAAAATTCTCTCCTGGCGGCAAAACTACAAACAAACACAACTGAACTCCTTGTTCTTCCCACAAGTGTGTGTGTCTTTACGTGTATGTGTATGTGTGTGTGTTGATGTCCAAATAGTAAACCTAATTGTTCTCTCCGCCTTATTTCATATTCATGTTGTTTGTGAACATGTGTCTATGTTATCATTTATTTCCCAAATTCCTCACATGCATTTGTGTGTTTCTTTTCCCTGTGTGTGTGTGTGTATGAGGGTGTGTGTGTTTGCTGTCCAACCACATCTTTTGAAGTGTGTGTGTTGTTTTATTTTTTCTCATCCGTGCTGATTGTAATAGCTTTCTTTCTTTCTGTTCTCTCTCTCCTTCTTTCTCTCCCTCTGTCTCTGTTTCTGTCTTCCATCAAACCAAAGTAAAACTCCAGGCGAACATCTCGGCCTGTTTCTCCTTGAACTACACAAACCGCACCGATCCGCTGGCAGCCGAATCACAACAGACACGCAGCCAGCGAGGCTTCGGTCAGTCGGCGTCGAGGAGCCGGAGCCACACCGCCGGCTCCTGAGCGCTCGGCCCCATTGTTCATCTCACTTTGTTTAACATCTACAACAAATGGTATATGATTTAATTACAGGAAACACTTAAGTGTGATTTAATCATAACCATTGTGTTTTTGACAAGGATTCTGCTGGGACAACTCCCCCCCCCCCCCCCACTCAGAGAAATAACACGAGCATGATGTCTCTCTTCTTATTGGCTGCAGAAGTTAATACATAACTGACTTCAGAGTGACGCCATTTCCACCATATGATGATAAATATGGTCATTAATGTGTTGTAAATAGTTTTGCTGCCAAAGTTTTACATTTTATAGTTAAACTTTCTTTATCTTGTATCGTCTAAGACTCAACTTGGACTCGTCCCCTTCGGTTTAACACTGATTCTTTGAACCAGGGTTTGTTGACTTGAGGTAAATCAGAGAAGCTCAAACTCACATCGTAGGACAGGAGCCAGAAAATCACACATCCAGACATGGCTCCAGTTTTATTACCTGATATGATTATATATTATATATAACTGTATTAGAAGAATGACTTTGTAAGAAAACTCTGGCATCGTGGATTTGAAAAACATTGTCGTTTTGTGTATTTCTGAAATTAGCAGATGACAAACTTTGCTTTGAGCTCGTCCTGTTTTCGCTGAGTTGTGTTTCAGCTCCTCACCGGCGGTTTCTCTCTCTTTATTAAAGCCGACTGTTCTTTCTTAAACAAAATTTTTGTTTTTGCTGACTCTCTCCTCTGATGTGCAGTAGTCATGAAACTGCGGTGGAGACGCTCTGATGACAGAGATAACAGTCATCTCCACGGGACGCTGTATTATGAAAGTGTACTTTCTGCCATTAACAGGTTATTTAAACGGACGGCCGGCATCTGGTCCCACTTGCTCCCCGTCCACAAGCTTTCTGATCGTCCTGATTTACATGTTGGTGCTCTCCGTGTGCGGCCTGTTAGCAGGCGACCGGCCATCTCTTTGATTTGCACGCTGGATTTGTCTTGATGTGGATACATATATTTGCATTTGTGCAGTCGTTTCATTAAAAACACACAAAGTTGTGTTCATCCTTTCAGTATTTATTCATGCTTCAGCGATTCTGGAAGCATCTTGGTTCTCTGGTTGTTCTTAGAAGACGTATTCAGCTTTTATTCATAATTTTAATCGGTGATATAACTTTAAAATGTTCACAAGCTCTCAGATTTAGAAAACAATCTTTCCTCAGACTTTCCTTTGCTGCAGCTCCTCTTTTCAGCCTCTGTCTCAAACTGTCTCTCAGCTCCTGTGTCTTTAAGACCACCCATGAATTGGTTATATGTGTTCTACAGTTTCTCGCTAGATGAAGAAGACTCGACTGTTCAGATATCGTTTCACTTTATAGTTTATTACAGGAGTACATTTAACAACCACGGTAACAAAAAGGAAAGAAGGAAAGAAGAACAAGACATTCATATTTAAACTAGATGAACTTTTGTTTCATGTAAAAAGAATTTTTCTGTACAGACATAAGACAGGTGGGGGGGGGGGTGTAGTCGCATGGCACTTAAAAAATAGACATACCTCGCAAGTGCTTTCTGTTTTCCATAATTAATATCAAATAAAATGCAGCGATAATGAGTCTGAATAACAAAACAAATAATAATTATTACAGTAATCAAATCGACAATATTAACATTTTAAACACTGTTTACAATATAACTGAAAATACATAACGTTCTAAATACATCCAATATTTACCAAAGAACTTCTTATTTAGGCTAAAAACTCTAAAATCTTTAATAGAATAAAAAATAGCATTTCAAATATCTTATAACAACAATATTAATCATACAATAACATTAATAGGTTAGATTAGTAGACGTAAATAGCTGATTTTCCCCATGGCTTGCTAAAGAAAGGAACCTTGTACAAATTAATATACATATAACCTATAAATGCTCTCTCAGTTTTCACAAAATGCAAATATTTTAATCAGCTACTACATACATATATATATGTGTGTATATATATATATGTATATAAAGGGAAAGAAATGCCAAATTTCATTGATACAAACTATTGCAATCTAGAACTCTCAATTAGAAAATATACACAAGAAAAGCAGCAAAAAAACTCGATTTTCATATTTTTATCGTGAAGAGATCAGTGGTGTAGTTGGTAGAAAGAGTGAACAATGTCTGGCACAGGCAGAATCCATCTGGAATGCTATTGGACGACATCGTCCAATAGGAAAAGCCCTCGTAGCTTGGCCCTGCCCTCCCCTGAAACCCCATTGGTCCATCTTTTTTCGAACTCTGTCGGCGGATTCCAGAAAGTCCGACGAGTTCCGCCGACGAGTCCCAGAGTTCGGCTGAAGTTTCCCACACACGGGGAAACAGGAAGGAAAACGTCCTCTCTCCGTTACCGGTGCACACGGAGCGCCGAGAGTCCTGATTGTGCAATCACCTCAAACAATAAAAATCTCTTTCAGCTAATAAAGTCGCTCAAACCGTGGAACTCATTTTGCTTTTTTGCATTCTTAGCGTTGATTGGAGGAGGAGCAGCAAGACAGAACGTCACCTTCTCCACAGAACTTTAAAAAACGACCGAAAGTAAGGACACGTAAACAGACACAGAAGGACAAGGCAACACTCAAGCAGCATGTGTGTAGGTCAACTCCCGTCCAGCGCCACCTTCCTCTCCGCCTCTGGTTTGGAAGGACAACCTTGGACAGAACTTGGACGTGGACTTTATAAATCAAAGCCCCGGTTCAGAGAGTTTTCGAAGCAGGCCTGGACCTTATTACTGTTTGACCTGGACTCGGCTGCTTCTATCTTGCCCGATGCATATTGGGAATTCCTGCAGGTTTTATTCTGTTTGCACCCAAAGCGGAATGGTTGAAAGACGCAGATACATGGAGTGGAAGAGAAGGAAACCCCTGATATGTTTGTTGTGAACAGGAAGCAAAGTAGAAGTAGTTTTTCCAAAAAAAGAAAGTAACTGGTCCAGCTCAGAAACTACAACAGTGAGGAAGGGATAGTGTTTTTATGTGCAGTCATTCAGAGTTACATATCACAAAGCAACGGTTTATTCATGATTCACCACTACGTCTACTCAGCACCTGAGTTCACACACCACCAAGGCTACTTGGATATGCTTCATATATATATATATATATATATAAGGGCGACGTTTTGAGTCAACACAGATTGGAAACCTTTGTGTTGCAGAGACGAGGAAGAAAGTGATTTAACGTTCTCACAGGAGATAATGAGGAAAAACCCAAAGTTCAAGGTAGAATTTCCAATGTGGAATTATGGGTTTGCAGTTTCTTATGAGTGCAGTTTGTATTTCGTCCAAAATGTAAGAAGACCACCCTCTTCTCCTCTTTACTGCAAACCTAACTGCACTCCTCAGTAAGAGCCCATAAATAAAAGTTCTGTGGTTTCTCACCCTTCATGCGTTAGGTGAGTTTGTGAGAAACCAGCAGGCAACAATCGTTGAACAACAAATTGCCACTTGCATTGAATGTTGTGTGTTCTGCCGCTAAAGTCATTCAGCCACGATCTCTCCTACCTCACCCTTCTAGGCACAGCCGTTTCCTCCACTGCCTGAACTGATGATAAATCCTCATTAGCTCGACTCGCTGTTAACAACCTGCTTCCCAATGTGCTGTGACCCGTTAGATGCCATCTTGGAAGCTAGTAGACAAATTTGATTTTTGACTTTGATAAGAAAACACCTTTTTTTCCAGTCCAGTTGGATCTCGGTGGCACCATGAAGAAGTCTGACCGGAGAATTAACCGACTTGGACTCGAACTTGAACTTTCAGTCTATAGATCCACATTTTACCCTGCAAGATACAACTGAAGCGGTTCATTGATTTTGATTAAGCACAAGCAAAAATGCTAAAACATAATTTTCTCTCATCCTATACCCTGTTTCATCCATCTCTCCGTCCTCCCACGACCGTCTTCTCTTACTCCACCGTACTTCTCTCTCTCTCTCTCTCCCTTTGTGCACTACCCACATTCTCTTCTCAAATTATATTACATAGCTTTTTTTGTACATACATTTTGTTTGTATATTTATTTAAAAAAATACACAGAATAGAGCATAATTGATAACTTTTTTTTGGCAGCTCCTTCCTTTCTCAGAGGGAAGTCCCGATCCTCATCTTCAGCTGTAACGAGAGACAAAGACCTCTGCTTTTCTTTTAGTCTGAAAAAAGAAAACCTCCAACTCGGCCGAAAAAAGGTGGAGAAGAAAATATAACTCTGAAATTCCTTCTTTCCTTCTTTCCAACTTCTCCCTCAAGATCTCATCGATCACTCACCCCCCCCTCCCACCCCGCGCCCACTCGTCAACTCGCCGCCCTTCAAACTGTTGCTCCCAGCAGCTCTTCTGTCTTGGCCATGATTTCGTTCTGGTTGGAGTCCAGGCCGTAGAACTTGACCTTCAGCCCGTCGACCGGGTGGACCACGGGTACCGTGACCACGCGGGGGAACTCCCGGGTGGCCAGCTCGAAGCGGCTGGTGCTGGCCAGCTCGATGGCGAGGATGCGGAGGAAGAGGGTGGCGAGCTGCTTGCCCAGACAGGACCGGGTGCCACCTCCGAACGGCAGGTAGTGGAAGCGTCCCTCTTTGTCCTCCCCCCGCTCCTGGCTGAAGCGGTCGGGGTCGAACGCGTCCACGTCTTTGAATACCGCGGACGTGTCATGGGTGTCCCGGATGCTGTACATCACGCTCCAGCCTTTGGGAATCTGGACTCCCTGGAGACAAACGACAGACAAGTGTGAGCTTTCACTGCCACACAATTTCTTATAAGGTCGGCAGGGTCTTTTCCCAATTTGGGACTAGAACCAGTCAGTTAGTCTGTCGTCAGCCTGAAGAGGGAAACAAAGCTGAAAACATCAAATTTGCAAAGAACGTCATTGAGCATGAGGAGCACAGAAGTAGAAGTGATAGAGATATGAATGTATCGTCCACAGTCTCACTCACGTCGAGCTCGAAGGTTTGCATGGCGGTCCGATAGGCCCCTGACACGGGCGTGTACAGTCTCAGCACCTCCTTGATCACACAGTCCAGGTACTTGAGGCTCACGATGGTGTCCAGCCTCAGCTCCCCGGGGCACAGGCAGCCGTTCTGGAGGAGGCCCCTGGTCCTCAGCTCCTCCCTCAGCCGCTCCAGGACGGCAGGGTGGCGGAGGAGCTGCATGATGAGGGAGGTGCTGGCGCTGGCGGTGGTGGCAAAGGCAGCAAAGATCAGTTCAATGGTCGACTCCTGAGGGATAATGGAGAGGTGGGATGGTGCATCAGTGCATTTGTTTATTCTGAAAGTTCTCATTGTCCTGATGGCCCCTTGGAGGTCCTGAACCCCGGGGAGGGAACAATGGTTTAACTTCACGAACGCAATGTTCTTACATTTGTTGAACTCTTCTCCATTAGGGGTTTTGGAAGAGTTTCACTTCTGCCATTCACTATTTGACCAGAGTGGAGTAAAGCCCCTTAAAAGTTTAATTCTAGCGTGAGCACCAGGATCCTCTGAGTGCCTGTCTGCACAGAGGGCACATGAGTTGATTTGTGTTCACTTTGTGGTGAAGCCAACTGGATTCTCCCTCGGCTTCTGATGTCTGGAGATCTGAATCCAGATGGTAGTTTTGTCTACTGGAAAATGGGGGTGGATATTCGCCAAATGCACAGCTACAGCCGTTATTACTGTTTTAAAGGTCATAGCAATAAAATATAATAGATTTTGTAATTGTATAAAAGGGGATTTGTTACCCTCCGTGTAAGAGAATTGTCAGTTGTCGTATTTGAAATAGTTCTAGCAAACAACCTGGGAACTCGGCCTAACTTTAGGTTGCAACATTGGGAACAACAACCAAACCAAATACTTAATACATAAAAGTATGTTATCGTTTACTTCCTGAAAAGCACTGTGTTTGGAAATGTGAAGTGTTTGTCCAGGAACAACATCGAGACCTCCTCCCCGGGCTCGGCAGCACGACTCTCATTATAAACCTCTCATTTGCCCTCGTCTGTGTCAAAACACGTCTCTGCCTCAGCCCACATGTGTCTGTTATATGTGCACGTCAGAAAAACTGCAGTGGAGTGCTTCAGCCTGGGCCTCAGCGACAGGGGCTCCCCAGTTCACTTAGTGTGTGTATTTATATACAGTATATATGTGTGTGTGTGTGAGTGTGTGTGTGAGAGAGTGTGTGTGTACAGGAGGCCTCTTTCAGACCCCTAGCAGGGGGAGTGTTGACTTATTTTTGGCCCTGGACTTAACCCAGAAACCACAGTGAGCAAGCGAGACGCAGAGAGAGTTGAGTTTCCACAGAATTCCTCCGAATTACTTTAATAGGTAAATAGTGGGTGTGCCTGTCCATGTGTGCGTGTGCGTGTGTGTATGTGTGTGTGTGTGTGTGTGTTTTTACTGTTAACATCTGCCTATGGGCATCAGCTCGGCTTCCCTGCTGTCACATTTACATAAAGATGTGTATCAGAAGTCACTAGTTCACACATTCTATGATCCCGAGATGATTTCTTGGAGAAATAATGATCACTGTTGTTTTTGTGCGTGTGTGTGTGTCTGTGTGTGTCTGTGTCCGTGTCCAGACAGGTTCTCTCAGGCAGCACTTCACTAGGTAAACACTGAGCATGTGTGCATATGTGCGACAGTCTCTGCACAGTATGTGTTAACGCTCCCACGCGTGATTCTCTTGTGCGTCTGGCTCGCCAGGTGTGTAGTTGCGTTGGCGTGTTACCTTCAGCTCCTGCATGGTGAGCTCGGTGCCGTTCTCTTTGGCGCTCTCCATCAGGACGTCCAGCGCGTCGCTGTAGTCCTTCCCCTGCGAGCACAGCGGCTTCTCCCTGATGGCCTTCTCGATGCTTTTCTGCAGCGTGTCTCGTGCACGGATTCCCTGGGAACACACACGAGAGAAGGTTGACTGACACTGACCCACAACTCACGCTCATCCGGTTGGCTTTGTATGAATTTGTTCAGAATATGTAAGTGCACGACAGACGTCCCTGTTGCAAGAAGCACCTCATTGCATATTGAAAGCTTTGAGCATAATGTGATCTTTAAATTGTTTTGTAAAGGTATAAGGAGCGATGTGATAAAACTGACACCTCTGTAGAAACGTGACTTTGAAGAAGAGATGATAGATAGATAGATGGATACTTTATGAATCCACACATACCTTCCTGTAGCCGCTGAAGGGCAGATCTATGGGCAGACTGAACAGGTTGTCCACAAAGTCTTGAAACGTGGAGAACAGATGCCTCATCTCCTCCTCGGACACCCTGAAGCCCAGCAGCACCCTCACAGCCATGGTGAACGACAGCCTCTGGCTCTCCCTGCGGACAGACGACCAATCAGTTGCATCCAGGAAACAAGCATACCAATCAAACATTCCCTTTGTCACCCAGACGTCTCCACATGAGGTCCCCCTTCCTGTTTACCTGTAGACGTTGATGGGCTCGGGATTGGAGCTCCACACCCGGAGGCTCTCCTGGATGACCTGCTGGATTTTGGGGAGGTAGGACTCCAGGGCCTCATGGCTGAACACTTTGGCGAACACCTGGAGAGACAGAAGAGTGGCAGCATGAGGACAAGGACAATGTGCAGAGTGTGACTGCAGCTGTCGGCTCTCGACACAAACGGCCACAGAGAAAGATCAGACGCTGTGATTTCCCTTGAATGCTCATCAATTCCACCGCTTGGCAGGCGGACGAGGAATCAGGGATTTGTTTGAACAAGTGCAAGTCGAAGCAGAGGATCAGGTGCTCGCGCTGATATGAAACCTCCTGTAGAGCGTGACTCTCAGGGTGTGTGAGCAGACGGCAGCCGTTTGTTATCTCCACCACAGAGTGCAAGTGTTTCTTCATCGTCTTTTTATCGTTTTTCCTCAGAATACATTTCTTTATCGTCTTTCTATCGTTTTTCCTCAGAATACAAAGTAGATTTGATCCTATTGTGCTTATATATTTCTTTCAGCCCCGGTGCTCTTTCTTTTTCCCATCACCTCTCTTGTACATCCCCCTCTACCGCTCTTTTGAGCTAAACCGACAGAAGGTGTGTCCGTTCTTATTCATTTTCTGTGTGATGCTCTGTCTTTATTATAAAAAAAACAGATTCTCCCCCGTCTCCTCCGTTGTCCCCCGTCCTCCCCTGTCCTCGCAGAGACTTAAACATTGTGGAGGTTTTCCCCTGTAGTCAGCAGAACCAGAATGACAGGCAGAAAAGAGCAAGAGAACGAGAGAGAGAGAGAGAGAGAGAGATGGGGAGGGGGGGTAGTCAAGTCTTTCCTGGCTGCTCGTAGTATTTCTTGGTATGAATCAGTCACCAGTTGTCGGTGCTGTTTGGACAAATAACATTCCATCTGATTCAACCCCCAAAACTGTCCTTAAAACGGTCGTGGATTTGATTTAGACGTGGTGAAGGCAGGAGAGGAGAGAGAGAGAGAGAGAGAGAGCAGCCCGGGCTAGAATAAGCCTTTTTATTATGTTTTAATAAGAATCAGTCACTAACACTTAGCTTTATTTGGATAAATAACATTTGTGTGCGTTTAACCTTCCGAGCTTTCCCCCCCCCCGAAGCGTAAGCGTGGACAGAGAATGACTGAAGGATCTCGGCTGCTTCTTCTCTGAAATGCCAACTGCCTCGGGGATGTTTTTTTGGAAACAGTTTCTCAGACCATACAAGTCTGTCTTTCAGTTTATGGAACTCACCGAAAAACGCAAGTTATAGGTTTTTCTCCATCGCAGACGCGGCCCCTCCGTTAATCTCGATGGCACCGCAGCACATTGTGAAGCGAGTTGAGCGACTGGTGCACATGGTTTGAATTTTCTGCTCAATGAAGTGAGACTGGAACATTTGAACAAGCAAATTTTTTTATATTAGCGAAAGAAATACTGTCTAATGATGAGTCGGCCGGTCGATCGCGGGTTCAGTTCACGTGAAGAGCTGCTTTGAGTTTTAGCTGAGCTCTGAGTTCCTGACCTCAACGTTTTGGTCCTTTGCAGATGATCTAATGACACTTTGTGACTTTTAAAACTTTTAAAACGGCAGCTTTAAAATGAATTTAATGGTGAAGCAGAGGATCATGGGCAATATACAGCATTTTGTTTAAAAGCACTTCATCGCAGGGATACAGAGGTAGCGGAATAATCCCCACGTGAGGCTGCAGAGGGCGCTGTTGCTCATTAAAAGTTACATCGAGTTGCTTTAACTCGTGTCTACTTTGTTTGTACTAACTACCGTACGACAAACGACATTTTGCAACTCCATAAAAAACTTTTTTTAAAGCGACGTTCATAAAGAATCCAGCGTCTCCTGGTTCTTTAGCTTCTAAACCAGAACACGTGCACAGAAAGTGACTTTCTTGTGCGTTCAGAGTGTATTTTCCGAGTGTTCACACGTTGGAAGAACATGTTGATGAAGACGGACGCGTTCGTGCTTCTCTTCACCGACACACGATGGAAGCTGAGAGGAAAGAGCAGCAGCTTCCAGTGGGATCTGAGCCCAGGCCAGCGAGGAGGGTACATGTGGTTATTGAGGTCGACGTCTCAGCCACCAAACCATCAGCTGGGCACTCGTGCTCTTTATTCTGTCGTCTACCTCATTTTCCTCTCATGTTCTTTCTCCTCTCTTGCCCTCTTCTCTCTCTCTCTCTCTCTCTCTCATTCCGCCAAACCCCCACTTCCCTCCCTCCGTCGCCCTGAGAATGAATGAACAATAGTCTACTGAGCCGCTGGCGTGTGCACGAGAGCGCGTTGGTAACGTGTACGCACCTCGAGGGTATATATATGTGTGTGTGTGTAATATGTAAGTTGTGTGTGTCTGTGTGTTAGGGAGTGGTTAGTGTAGATCACAGGGCGCCCTAAGACGTTAGCAGCGCTACATTTCCTCTGCTGCCGCACCCTGGGGCCGCTGGTCCCAGATCAGATTACATGACCTGCTCTCCAACCCTGACCACAGAGGATTACACACAGAATCTGACCTCAGAACAGCCTGAGAGAGAAAAAAACAGAGGGGCTTGCTCCATTTGTTTGTGTCGAGGGAGTTGGTGGACGAGTTGATGTCAGAGTAGAATCGTTTGATTAGTTATGGTTTGGACTAAGAGTCAAATTTAGACGAATGAGCATCATCAGCATCGTCTTCCTGTATTTAAAATTACATATAATATAACAAGGCTCCATATTCATTGGATATTGGCCCCAAATTTAAATATCGGGGTCATTTGATTAATCACTTTATCAATCGTTTAATCACGACGTCATTAAGTCATTTCCTGCTGCAGCCGCCTGAGTTTCATTCTTGTCTGATTCTCGTTCAGAAGGAATCAGTCGCGTGAGGATTTATCGCAATGAGCTCGAATCAGACGTTTGCGTTAATGGTTTCCACTTCAGCTCGATTGTGGATTTATCGCCAGGAGATTTAAAACCAGTCGAATGTGTTTTTATGGAATCGTCAGGACCATGTCCAAGAGAAAAAAAATAGAAATCACACAGACTGAAAAGGTGATTGGGCAAAAATATATTCGTTAAGCCAAAGGAGGATTGTGTAACGCTGTGAATTTACCCATTTAACCCGTCTGCACTGGATTATGTATAATTGGTCAATTTGTGTGAGTTGCCTGCTTTGCTATTCCTATATACACACACACTCAGACACACACACACACACACACAGACAATCACTGGTCCTTCAGTAGCTCAACCCTGCTACTCAGTGTGTGTGTGTGTCTGTGTGTGTCTGTGTGTGTGCAGGCAGACAGGAGGCCAAGTCTCAGAAAGGTAACTACAGGTCAGACCAATACTCGTAAGTACACACAGTATCTCCCTCCATGTTCTGGCTGCCAATCAAACACAGTTTTTTATGCAGTGTCACTCTGGGACCTTCCAAATGTGTGTGTGTGTGTGTGAATGTGCGTGCGTGTGTGTGTGTGTGTGATTGTTCGGTGCAACAGTCATTTTTGCTGCACCACAAAAACGTGACTGTCTTCTGTAGCCTGCAGCGCAAAGACACAGGTTTAAAGACTCACACACACACACACACACACACGCTGTCGTGCACAGACTGCTAGACTCTTACACACACACACACACACACAAACACACTGATATAGTAACACACACACAGACCGGTCGTCCTAATAACGTCCATATGTCTTAAATTATGTGAAAGTGCTGCGAGCTGCTGGTTCCACAGACATGTAAAGACTCCTTTATTCTTCTCTCTGCCCTCCTTTCCCTCCTTCTCTCTCTCTCTCTCTCCCTCTCTCTCTCTCTCTCTCTCTCTCTCTGCTCCCACCTCTTCCCGTCTCTCCCTGCCCCTTCATCTTTCCTTTTTTCTCTTTTATAAAAACTGTTTTTTATTCCTGTTCTCTCTCGTTGAATCAGAAACGTTTCAGCTTTAGATGAAGATTATTGTTTTAAAAAAAAAGAAAAGGCAAAAACTCACATTATTTCAACTTGTGATTTATCCTTGAACGTATTGAAGTTAATGCACTTACTGGATTTCCTCTGTGACCGTTAATGTCCGAGTCTTTTACGTCCACATGTGCTTTAAGAGCCTGAAGAACATGCAGTCTTTAGTTCAGTGCTTCAGTATCCAGAGGTGGAAGTTACCAAACAGCTGTATTAACGTGCACATTTGCAGTATTGGCACTTAACTTTTAACTTTTATCCATTAGAATTCAGATGTTACTCTCCAGTGTATCAAAGTTAATCTGCAGAATACAGATGTAAAGCACATGCAGAACATGAAACTGGACTTGATGCTTAATAACTTCTACTTTTAGTACCGGAGCACCACTGAATCGGACTCAAATGGAGTCGTGACCGTGGTTTGAACTCTTTGAATCACTTTCCAGAGTTGAAAGTAAATAAACAGCTGTGGTAAAGTGAGGTTTCGCTGTATTGGCCCTTTGCACATTGTACTCTCACTCCTGTAAACATGGAGTTTATCGCTAAGCTGCAGAATTAGGATTTATAGCACATGCACAACAATGAGCTCGAGTTGTGTATCGCAGAGGTATAATGTACATTTATGCCTTTTACATACGTGAAACAATTTAAACAACCTTGCAGTGTCATTAACTCTGCATAAACAGCCTTTTATATGTATATAACTGCATTTAATACTTAATTATTTATCAAATTAAGATCAGAGTATACATAAGTACATTTTCTTTGCATGCAATTAATGCTTTTATAGATTTCTGCATGGATGTACTGCTGCTAACACAACACCATTGCTCAGCTGGAATGGAAATATAGAAACGTAGGATTTCAATAGAAACTTTACCGCAACACTTAATTCATGCATCTTTTATGATTAATTATTGTTTTGATAAAACTAAGAGGCAGGAAAAATGGGGCTGAGGGATCTCAGTTAGAATTGGCAGTGCCCTCTACTGGTGATGAGCAGAAGCACAGGAGGCAGACACAGCATCACACACACACACACACACACACACACACACACACACAGAGAAAGTAGAGAAGCATCTTCTATCAACAACACACTTAGTTCTTGTTCAGAAGAAAACAAACAGAAGAAAGAGTGAGAGAGAAATGAGAGAAAGGTTAAAGATTTCTCTTAATCCATTCTCCGTTTGTTTCTATCTCTCTCTCTCTCTAGTTTTCTCTGTCTCTGTTTCTCCTTCTCCCCTAAATTTAGAGATGGAGGGCAGTTTCCCGGAGAAAGAAAAACAAGGGGGAAGGAAAATGTGGAGCTGGCGGAGGGCAAACGGGGGAAGCAGAGAGGGCGAAACGAGGGGGAGGGAGGAATGAATAGAAGAGACAGATTGAGAGTTTTTGTCAGACGGGTGAAAATAAAGACCTGGCTGCCACTGTCAACACAGAGGCTGGATTCTCCCGCTGTTATTTCAGCTCAGAGCGACGTCTTTCCACCAGAGGTCAGGTGGAGCGTCGCTTTGGCCATTTGTAGAGTCGCACCAGATAAAGATAGATTCTCTAACCACAGCTCGGGGAAATAAAGGTGATTTAAATCCGTTATCAATGCAGTACCACAGAAAATCGTGAGGGGGCAGTGTAGCCAATAATATAATAAATATAATTCAACAATTGTGGAACGTTTTGAGGAGAGACTTTATGAGTTGTGAGGACATAATTCATCTCTTTCTTATGGGCTGTGTTATCTCGACATCTTCTACCGTCGCCATTTTTGTTGTTGTCGGGAACTCTTAACTCTGTGCTGCCCTCTAGTGGCTGCTTCGCTTAACAACCGTGCCAACGTACGAGATGTATGTAAATGTGTGAGCATTGACGTTTGTTTACATAGCTTGAAGTCGAGGTTGTCACTCAGTAAAAGTTCCATAGTGTTGCTTTAAAGTTTTAACAGAATATTTGCCAGTTAGCTAAACGATTCTGCTGATCCAAGATGGACGATGGAGGAGGTTTCAGACCTCCATCTTCTCCATAACGGTCTCTAGCTCCTTCTGGGGTGTTCGGAGGAGTTCCTTTGTCAAACGGGATGTGTACGGGGTCTCCTCCGATGAAAGGAGGTCAAGGAGGCGTCCTGACACGATGCCTGAACCACCTCCACTGGCCAAAGTCAATGTTTGCCCCCTCGACCTTGAATCTGACTCGAGTCAGAGTAGCATCCCAACTGGCACCTGTCGGAATGTGAGCGTCACGGTTCCGCGGAGTCCTCACAACGTGATGAATAGACGTCTCCTTTGCAGCAGCTCGTGTGTGATGTTGTTTTCAGTCCGCGGTGATGTGTAAAACCTGGCCGGCCCCGTTTGGCCCCTGCTCGGCCCCGTAGTGGAAAACCAGGCTGCCGCGGCTCTTCATGGAGTTAGTTTCCTAGCTTAACACGAGGTTATATGGAAACTGGCTGGCTCTGCTGATCCACCAAGAGCTAATGTGCTGTGTGTGTGTGAAGATTGTTTTTCCGTACAAAAACTACACACAGACACACACACACAGACACACACAGGCAGGAGCAGTTCGGGTCCAGTGGGTCAGACAGTAAAACCAGTCGCTTTCTTTCTTTCTCCCAGTCGATGTTGTTTCACTTCTGTCTGTTGATTTAGTTTTATTACCCAGAAAACAGGAGGGAGACAAACAGAAACACACACACAGACACACACACACAGTCTCACTGTTTGTTGACCTGTCATCAAACCGACGTGCCTCTGATTCCACAACAACCACAGGATCAGTCTGAGGCTGCTGAGGTGCCTTTGAGCAAGACTGTAAACCTCATATTTGCAAAGGGATATTTATACACTGCAGTGATGGGATGTAACAAAGTATATTTACTTTCTTACACTACTGTAAAGAACTTAGCAAGTTTTTATCACAGAACTGGATTCGTGGGCTTGAGTTACACCTGTCCTACGTTTGGTTGTGGACGAGAGACGCAGAGGAAATCGATTGAACGTCTCTCAGCGTCTGTCTCTGTCTGTATGAGGCTGAGGGGAGGGCAGGGAATGTTCAGGTGCGTGGACACATATGCTTTTGCGTACATATATTGTGTGTGTGTGTGTGTGTGTGTGTGTGTGTGTCGGGCCCCCACAGAAAGCCCCTCTTTGTGCCGTGTCGGAGGCAGCCTTCCATAATCAGGGGTCATTACATGAGGTTAGTGCCGGGGGTCTCCGGGGAGCGCAGAGAGGATCAGAGCCCAGATTAGACCCAGCCAACCCCTCGCCATCCTGGGGCAACGGGGCAACGAAACCCGACCCCACCTCCGAAGATCTCCCCCCCCCCCCCCTTTCCTCCCCCACGTTATCCCCCTCCCCCCATCCCTTCCTCCCCCCCGTGCAGTGGTGGATCCGGAGAGAGAGAACGAGACACTTGATTTACAGGAGAAAGACACCAGACCCTGCTTTGTTCTTCTCATCCTGAGCCATTTGTGTGTGTTTGTGTGTATACATGTGTGTTTGTTGGAGAGGGAGAGAGGGAGAGAGAGAGAGAGGAAGGTATGTGCCTGGGGGATAAGAGGATAATCGGAGGGAGAGGTAAGTGGCTGATTACCTGAAATGGTCCTGGCACTGAAAAGTCAGAGAGAGAGAGAGAGAAAAGGAGGGGAAGCGAGAGGATGGACGGAGGAGAGAGGGAGCGAAAAGAGAGAAAGTGAGTGAGAGAGGAAAATGGATGTGTGAATGTTGTAATTCAGTCAATTTGTTTTGTCCTGAGCTTCAGCTCGATGTTTGTATCACACATCTTCCTCATCGCACACACAGTTTTGTGTAGATGCCTCCATGCATGTGTGTACCGACCTTCCTCCTCTTCCGGTGGATGTCCCCGATGCTGTTGGCCAGCGAGTTGGGTCCCAGCAGCGTGGACGTGCTCTGGGGCCAGTCCACCGTCACCAGCGTGTGCTCGCCCATCAGAACCTTGCGGATGTTGTCGGCGCCCGTCACCCGGATCAGGGGCCGGCCCAGGAGGTGGGTCTTGAACACGTTGCCGTATTTCTGTCTCCGGGACGCGTGGAAGCCCGAACCCTGGAGGGACGGACAGAGAGGGGACAGGGGGGGGGGGAGAGGGGGTGTTGGATCATGGATCATCAGTCAAATATCAACAAATCAACAATCAACCAGTGTTTTCTTCGTACATTTCATTTTTAAGAAGATTCATATTGAAGAAGGCAGGGAAACATAAAGGTATCAAGCTACTTTCATAAGTCAATCCATCTCGAGGATACAACAAGAGGCTTCTGAAATACACGTGAAACTTTAAACCTGGAATTCCCTTTGGATGAAAGTTGTTTTAAACGATGTTCGGTAGAAGAAAAACCCTCGACCCCAAAAAAAACTGCTGATGTTGGAGTTTCCCTTCGTGGTCGGGGCCGAGCCGGAGAGGGTGTGAGAAAACATTAGTTTGAGGAAATACCCAAACACTCCTCCAGTTGACGGAGATCCCCGTCACTCATCTGTTGATGCAGCCTAATTGAATTTAAAGCGACCTGTGTAAAACCTGAGGGACGTTCACTTCCACGAGAGAAGCCCTGAAGATGCAGATGGTTCTTTTTTTTTGCAGACGCAAGCAGAAAAAGCTCCTGAACCTCTAAAATGTTCCTCCTCCCGGTCGGAGCGATTCTTACGACTGATTTTTATGCTCGCCATTAATTTGAGCCTCGAGGATTCTGACCTTGACTCGCGCTTTGATCTTCAAACCTAAAAGCTCAGAGTAAGTATTTCTTCTCTCTGTGGTTTGGGGCCCAAACAGAGCATTTCTGACTAGTCCCCCCACCCCCCCCCCCTCACTCCTGCTACTGATGTTTCTGGTTTTTTTTCGGAGCAGCAGAGTAAACTGAAGGAGAAGCGATGCAGGGCAGATGTTCAAGAAGCCGGTGAACATCAGGTTAATTCAATGAAGAGTGATTTAAGTCGCCCTCGGAGGACGCGACGGCGGCAGGAGCTCCGACCCGAGCGCCGGCCCCTCGGTGACGGAGGTTAAAGGTTCTCCAAACATTTACCAGGGAATGAAATCTCTGATCCAAACAGACGAATGAAAGAAGCTCTTCATGTGGTTCCACCAGGATTTCCTCTGCCTCGGACTCGGGTCATCCCTGTTTTTAGCCGCCACCACTTCAAATACCTTTTTATAAATATCCTCAACTAACAGATTCATTGGACTGTGGAACAACTGGACACTTTCAGAAGCTCAGAGTTCAAAGTTAATGACCTTTTTAATGCTGTTCTACGCATTAGAAATCAGATTATGAGCCTTTACGTCCCTGAAGCATCACAACAACGAGCCTCCAGGTGCAAATATTCAAAAAATCGGCTTCTCAGGCTTCGAGATTTGACCAAACGTTCTCCCCACATTTCACCTTCTCCCTCCTGCAGCAGCCAGAGGAGGCCGGCAGCCCGGCTCGCTCCCCGCCCCGGAGTCTGAGCCGCCCGGCTGTCAGCAGAGCCCCAGAGGACCGGAGCTGGAGTCAGTTAGCGAGCTGACCTGAGTTCAGCTTTGACGCTGACCTCTAAACGGTCCGGGTCACGGCAGAGCGAGAGGGAGCCGACCCCAGAACTGTAAATGGGCTGTTTGAGTGAAAAGAATATATATCAGCCCGAGGGCAGCGTACTGCGATCTACACACACATGCACACTCACACGTGCACACTCACACGTGCACGGTCACACATGCACACTCACACGTGCACACTCACACGTGCACACTCACACGTGCACGGTCACACATGCACACAGATACACACCAAGTCCTGAAGACAAACACATTACTCATGTGCCAGCACACACTCGCAGACTTGTGCATACAGTAAACGCACACATGCATGTACGCATTAACACACTCAGAGGCCGTATGTGGTCAGGCATGTTCTCTCTCACACACACACACACACGCACACACACAAACATACACACTCCAAATTCATAAAACCTATAAAAATAAATGTGGAAAGCAAACAAACACGCAGGGGCCTAACTGCAAATTGCCGTGACAACACTAACTGGTTTGACCCCAGTTTACTCCTGGGGAAAGAGATATGTACGACTGTGAGGCACACACACAGACACACACACACGGGTAACATGTGTAAACACACGGGCCAGAGGAGCCGTGCTATTGGGTGCTGTAAAAAAAATGTTTGGTCTGACATTTATGTAAGAGAAAGATATATTTCCTCTGATCTTTTGTGAGCACATCACCGTGTGTTTGTGTGTGTGTGTGTGTGTGTGTTTGTGTGCCAGCTAAGCATATGTGTGTTTTCAGTTTTATACAGTATGAGTCCTTTCAGCGGCTAATTTTAGCACGTAGTTTGTTTCCTGTTTGAAACACACCTCTCGCAGTGTCTCTGTGTGTGTGCGTATCTCTCTCTGTGTGTGTGTCTCTCTCTGTGTGTGTGTGTCTCTGGTTCAAACTGTGATTAACGTCCTGCTGTGAAGCCCTGAAACCTTTAATACGCTCAAATCAGAAAGTTTCTCCGTTTGCCAACAACTGTTAGAAAGAAGGAGGAGTTTAAACCTGCAGATGAAGCAGAAGCTCTGTTTACATTCCCTCTCTTCATATCAAACTATTGATTTTAATAATATAAGCAGTAATATTTGATTGTTGTTTATCTTTGACGTCGTCCTTCTGTCTCTTCGTGTCTTACAGTGTGAAGACAAACACAACATCTAAGCTTCATGAGTCCACGAGACAGACGTCAACTCTGAAGGACACGTGACTGTAGAGGTAGGTGCTCTGTCCGACCCGGGTTCACCTTCGTCCTTATGGAGGATTCCTCACGTCACGGTTTGAGATATTGAACCTTTTTATGAGTTTAGACCAAAGTTTGGTTCCCATCTCCAACTTTCAATTATCCTTTGATTGACCCTAGCCACGACCTTTGCCAATGCTTGTGTTTTAGTTGTGTAGTTATAACGACAACATGTTGTGAAACGGTAGTTCTCTCGGGCGTTGTGTAGCGTTATCCAGGTTTGTGGCAGCAAAACGTGAAAGATCACATTTTAATCTGCGTTCAATCATCAGCAGCAGTTCAACAAAACACCTTTTCCAACTACAAACAACAACAGACCCCAGGTCAGTAGCAGCTCGGCTCTCGTCAGTAGCCGCTCATCTCTTCCTCCCTCGTTCCCTCACATCTTAAAGTTTCTCTCCGTGTGAACTCGACTCTAATCGAGCGCAGCTGCCTCGACCTCCGCTCGCTGCTTGATGCCGCTTTGAAAACTCCTGATTGCCAGACGCCTTTTATAGATGTAAAAATGCTGCTAATTAGCACCCCCCCCCCCCTCGCACCCCCCCCGCCCACACACCTTTGTAGCACCGCGCTACTTAAGATGTTTGGAGCTTTTTCTCCCTGAGGTGTCGACATTACTTTGTCTGCAACGTGTGTTTTAGTAGATTTCAGTGTTTTTCTACGAGATGCACATGTCGCTGCAATGCATTGTGGTCCTGCTCGCGTGGTCGTAAAACACAGTCGTGGTTATTTCTCCGATTCCGTTTGAGCTGATTTCAGTTTTCTTCTTCTCTCCCTGTTTGGTCGTCTGGACACAAACTGTTGACCCGGACTGTTTTCACAGCTCCTGTACACTTCCTCTTTTTACTGTGGCATGCAAACACACACACACACACACACACACACACACAGACACACATTAACACACACACCAGGTCGCCGGCTGGCCTCTGGAGCCCTCGGGGTGTGTGTGTATGTGTGTGTGTATGTGTGTGTTAGAGTGGGGTTGTTTTCCAAGCTACATTTTGCTGCCACATGGATGTAGAGTGGTTTAGTATGTCTGCCTAGCAGGCCTGCAGACACACACACACAAACACACACACACACACACACACACACACACACAAACACACACACACATTTTGAAGGGAGTTCCTCAGGCAGCCAGACAAGGCTCCCTTTCACACTCCCGCGATAGAGCATCAGATTGGGTCGATTGTGTACTTTCTTTGGTGTGTGTGTGTATGTGGTGAGGTAAGTACACCATGTGTGTATCTCTTTCCATTCTGTCCATCTTCTTTTCACAGACACACACACACAAAGTTTTCATCTGTCATGCTCCCTGCATGAACACAGCATTGTGTGTGTGTGTCTGTCTGTGTGTGTGCATGTGCGTGCTGAGAGGTGTGGTCTGGATGACATTTAGCTTAAAAGGTGAGAAGTGTACACCCCTGGCAAAAACACACGCACACAGACACACACACACAGACACACAGAGTGATCATGGAAAAGTTGTGATGTAATGACGCCACACTTCTCTTGCAGAAGAACACGTACATAACCACATACGGGACCACGGCGCACACACACACACACACACACACACACACACACAGACACACAAGCACTCGTAGACGTCGCCGGCGAGACGCAGGCGTCACAGCTTCACACTGATTGCAGAACACTGTAACACACTTTCCTTCACCGTAAACACTCGCTCGGTTTTCGCACACAAAAAAAAACTCTAACCAAAATTGCCACCACAACATCACAGGCGACAAACTCTGATGTGAGCTGAAAACCATAAAGAGGTTTCTCTTAATGATGGAGGGCAGAAAGTCTTCAAGCTTTTTTCTTCTTGTGGACATGTGACCTAGCGACTAAGAGACGCACAAGGCGGCTGCGGAGGTGCCAAACCTGACGTGTGTGTGTGTGTGTGTCTGTGTCTGTGTGTGTGTGTGTGTGTGTGTGTGTGTGTGTGTGTGTGTGTGTGTGTGTGTGTGTGTGTGTGTGTGTGTGTGTGTGTGTGTGTGTGTGTGTGTGTGGAGTCGGTAGCTGCAGATGTGTGGATATCATTTGAACATTGTAATAACACACGTGTGAAGCAGGACTCGCTGGTTTGTCGTTAAGCTTGTGTGGGAAGTTTGTGCGTTTTGTAAATCACTTTATGAAACAATAAATCTTAAATATTTATAACGCGTAACTGTTAATCTCATTTAAATTTATATTATTATATTATTATAAATTGCTATTGTATTTTATATAATTTCTTATGAAATAATTTATAAATTACAGAGATTTGTTTAGTTTTTTCCGTCTCTGTTTCAACAATATGACATAAGCCTCTGCAAATCTGCAAATTGATAATGAAACACTAAATTTGTTTACATCTTGACCTTTAAGAAGTTTATGATTAAAGTTTTAAATACACGTCCTCATTCGTGTTCTTTCTCCGAGCACCAAGTCAAACTCGAAGCAGGAAATTCACGGCCGACGGGAAGAAACCTTCAAACTACGTCACAAGTCCTCACTTCTGATCCGGTTTGTCACAGCAAACGCACAACTACACTCGACTCACTTTGTAAAACACATTCCCGCGGCCGATCGTCCACAATGAGGTCGGCAGTGACGCAGCTGAACCGGCTTGTTATCATATCAGATGTAAATCAGTGCTCGGCTGCAAGATCAGACTCTTGGTTAACTCAGGACACGTCAGGGTCAAAGGTCATGTGGATAGAAGAGATCGTTCCTTAAGTACAGAGCTCTCACTTCAGTGTGTGTGTGTCTGTGTGTGTGTGTGTGTGTGTGTCTAGCGTCTGCACAGGGTGGCACTTGTAACGCACGTCTTCAGTTCCTACAGAGTCTCTTTTATATTTTTCTGAACAGAGATTTATCAGATATTTCACAAGAACCTCAATAAAGGGGTGAGAGAGAGGGCGGGGGAGGTGGGGGAGGGTTTGTCGAGGTTTTTTCCACACATGCATCCAAACACACACACACACACACACACACAACGTTTCACTGCACATTCACACACTCAAAGTCCCTGACCAACGTCTACACAATCACAGAAAATCCTCAAAAATCTCTGTCTCGCTTGTTCTTTCTGTCTCTCCACAAACACACACTTCTCTCTCTCTCACACACACACACACACACTGTCCGAGCAGAGCTAGCTAGCGTGTCGACCATGCTAAAAATACCCCGTCTGTTCTGTTGGGGTTGGCCTGGGGGCGAACCTGGGCCCGGGCTTATAAATGTCCTCTTTGTAGCGCAGTGGAAATGTCCAACAAATGACTCTTTTATTAGGGCAAGACAAAAAAACACGGCTAATTATGTTTACTCAGATCAACGCCGCGGCTCCACCGACGCACACACACACACACACACACCGGCAAGCTCTGGGGGGACTGTGTGTGTGTGTGCACGTGTGTGTGTCTGTGTGTGTGTGTGGAGGAGAGAGAGTTTAAATTCAGAGCAGCTTTAAAACTATGAAAATATTGGGGTGATGCTAAGTGGAGGCCTGACAGGAACTAGCATATCACTCAGTGGAGCTCACTCGCCCAACAGGTCCCTTAAAAACAAAGGAGAAGTTACAAGAAGCTCATTGGTCGGTTGGTCGGTTGAATGTTAACGTAGGAAACTCAAACCTCGTCTCGAAATGAACCAAATACAGGAAGAAGAGAACAGAATATAATAAAATATAATAAAATAATAAACTGATGATTGTGGAGGTGAAGTTCTCCAGGAAGTTAAATAAAGTTTTATTTAAATGAAAAGCGGCGTCAGTGGAGAAGAGGAACGAAAGAGAGGAAACAAGGTCAAAGGCTGTGAGGGAATTCCTTCTTTCTTTTCAGCTGTCAGTCATTCAGCCGCTGCCAGAGATACCAAGGAACCAGTGTGTGTGTCTGTGTGTGTGTGTCTGATTGTGTGTTTGAATGGTGCGACAGGTCCTCGACTTGACAATGGACCCCGTCCCTTTGCGGTCACGCCACCACATCAGAGAGACGGAGAGAGCAGGAGAAAGAGGAGGAATGAGAGGGAGGGCAAGAAGAGGGAAGGACAGGAAGGAGGGGAAGGAAAGGAGAGAAGGAAAGAGAAGGAGGGGGGGGAAGAGAGATGGAGAATGGTATCGAGGGACCGAGGAGGAGAAAGTGTGAAGGATCGAAGGAGCCAGAGACCGAGCGGGGGAAAGCGAGCGCAGAGCGTGGCGGAGGAGGCGGAGAGATGGCTTTGAAAAAAAAAAAAAGGACGGATTAACGAGAAAGGGCTTCGGATGGTTCAGCCAAGAAACGGAGAGAATAGAGAGAGAGGGAGAGAGAGCGGGAGAGACGGAGAGAGAGAGGGTTGGCCCCTGACCCGAGGACATTATAGAAAGGGAGATTATGGTTGTTCAAAACTCTCTAAGCACTCACCCCGGGACCCCAGCTAATACCCTGACACACACACACAAACACACACACACACACACACAATCACCAACTAGCAGATTCACACTCAACACAAACACTTGTGTGGTGATATTCAATCATTTTCTTATTGTCAACAAATGATTTAGTCTTTTTTGTTGTTCCTCTGCTCCACAGAGACTCACTGTTGTTTCTTTATAATCCTGAAGGCAATGTCCTGTTGCTTTAGATTCTCACTAAAAGATGCAAATGTTTATTAATCCACAGGTGAAAATAGTCCTTAGATAGATGGATACGATTGATAAGATAAAATACGTTGTGATAGGACAGTTGGAAACGATATTGAAGACAGTTAAGTAGACGGATATATACATCCAGCAGCTTATATGACAAATGGAAAGAAAGCTAGCTTGCGTATAAACCTAAGAAATATGTGTAATTTCCAGAATATAAACTAAAAAATAAATATACACATGGAAATATATGAAAACAAACATACAAACCAATACAAAATTACATTGGCCAGATGTTGACAGAGATTTTTGGGCCTCTTTTAAAAAAAATATGATTCGAACGCTGCCATTGGAGCCAGAGTCTCTTCAGCAGTGATCGTAGACGTGGTGTCGAGGCTGATCAATGCAGTCGACCAGTCCCCGGTCCCATTACGTGTTTAATGGTTGGATTATTGCTGGTTTTCGATTTCGTGCGACGTGTTGACAGTAAGAAAAAACGAAAGCGTAACTTCAACCTTGAGCTTTGAGCCGTTACACAACTCTGTCTTTTAGCAGAGGGCTCTGTTCTCGGCCCAGGACAGGAGTCCTGGACGAGGGAGCAGTGTGTTCCCGGGGTGAATGAAGGGGCAAGAGAGACGGCTGCCAGTACCTCCTGCTAATCGGAACAAGAGGAGGAAGAGGAGGAGGAGGAGGACTAGAAGGATGGAGGGAAATAAGAAGAGGCATGGAGGGATGCTTCTATGAAAAAAAAACGTTATCCTTGCGATTAACACCCTCGCCAGGGGTCGCACAGAAAGCACTGTGGTTATAAATGTATATATGTAGTGGATCGGGGGGGCGGACCACCCTGTCCACCCAGTACGATCTGCCCCTGCTCGTTCCTGGATGTTTTTGCGACACAGCTTCAAACCTCAAACTTAATATTCATAATTTCTGATCGTGTGAAAGTGAGAAGATAAGATGTCGGAGGGAGGAGATGGAGGAGAAAAGACGAGATAGATGAAAGGAGCCATAAAAAAACGATGGCGACAGACGAAGTAGCAGGAGCAGGACGTAAAAGGTAAAAAAATCTTCTTCTCCTTTTCGAAGCACTTTATTTTCTATCAATAAATTAAATCTGACCGAGAGCGATGAGCAAGAAGAGACGGAACAAAGAAGAAGAGTCCTCAGAGGTTCAAGGGTCCTGCCTTGAATGTTAACACCGCTACACACACACAGACACACACACACACATAGAGGGGCTGCCCCTTGTTGCCCGCCCAATGAACTATGTATCTCTCACCCAACAAAAACACACTTGCCAGATCCCGGCCACAAGAAAGCGAGAGAGAAAGAAAGAGTTAATCAGGATCGTAACTTGATCCATGTGAGCTCACAAACTTCTGTGCACTGCTACAAACTCTATATGTGTGCGTCTGCTGCATGTTATATGTGTCTGTGTGCGTCTACAAAGTCTTTCCATTTACCGCGTGTGTGTGTGTCTGTCTCTGTGTGTGTGTGTGTGTCGGGACTGTGTAACCGCAGCTATGCAGCACACAGCGGGCTGGACCACAGTAATGGAACCTAGTATAGATGAAGCCACCAGGCCGTACAATCCCTGCTCTGTCTGAGCTGGTTAAAGGAACAATCCGCCTGAAACACAGAGAGATCCCACATGTGCTTTAAAAACTCCAGGGTCTCCCCCCCACCCCCCCCTTCCTTCCGACGCTCGGCCGTCTTTAATCTGACAAACCGCTGCAGCGTAAAACGATGGTGTACGTTTTTTCTCAGCCGCGGGGGAGGGGGGGGGGGGGGGTCGCTCGCCAGTAGCTTTTGCCATCGTCGAGTTTAGGATACAGGCGGTTGTTACACGTCATCTGAGGCTACGGTGACGAGATGCTAACGCTAACCAGAGCTAGCTGTAGAAGCAAAAAGACGTGGTAGAAATAGATAATGTTGCTAACTCTCGTAATTCTACGTTATCTCATAGAGCGTAATTACAGAGTGACTACGAAGTGAAGCCAATTCATCCTAATCGCCCCCTGGTGGCTGGCTGCAGTGTAGATCAATAACTCCTCCATGTTAGCAGCTGGGACATGGACCAAGTGTTTTTAGGTGAAACTTTCCCATGGTGAAATTCGAGTTTTAAAAATCAGAGCAGAAAACGTGTTACTCTGATTATTTTCACAGTTTGGTGTGTCCCCCCCCCCCCCCCCCCCCCCGAGCTTTATAAAACTGTAAACTACAATTTGACAAGTTAACAATGTAAACAATGTGCATTGTGTTTTCAAACCAATCAGATGTGAGCTGAAATAATTAATATATCAGGTTTGATGCCTGACTGGTGACAAAAATAGAGATTCCATATGTTCCGCTTTAATGAATGTGCTTTAAATGCAAAAAGAAACTTTCTACCGCTAATGTATCTACCACAAAACTTTCATTTTGCAAGGTTATGAAAATTGCAAATGAAAGGTTCTCGTAAATACACGACTGTACTTAAAGGACGTGCACAGAGAAGAGATCAAAGGATCCTAAGTATAGAAATAATTACCTGAGGTCAACTCTTCACTGCCAGAGTATGTCGGTTGTAAAATGTGCGACGAGAAGAAGAAGAAGAAGAAGTAGAAAGTGGGACAGGTGTAGAAGAAGAAGTGGAGAGAGAGAGAGGGGGGGGGAGGGGGAGGGAGAGAGAGAGAGAGAGCGAGAGAGAGAGAGAGAGAGAGCGAGCGAGAGAGAGCTGTCATCACCGTGTGTGATGAGAGAGTGTTTGGTTTGCAGGACTGTTATTACTCTGCCCACCATCATTTTCACTTCATCACTGCAGAACAGACAGAGACGAGAGGACAGGCTGGCAGACAGGAGGACAACGCATTAGTGTGTGTCTGTGTGTGTGTGTAGTGTGTGTGTGTCTACAGTGTGAGTTGATGCCAAAGTTTGTCGACCTGCTAAAAGCTCAATTTGACGAATCATTAAAGCAAGAGACATTCACACCTTCTGCATAGACATCCTGTGTGTGTCTGAGTGTCTGTGTGTGTGTGTGTTTGTGTGTCTCCAGGTTCAGTCTTTTACAAACTGGAGTCACACAAACACACTGTACCGTCCTGCGTCTCAGTGCCATGTCTTCATTTCCTCTGGTCTGACCCAGATTCAGTCTGGCCTGTCTGCTTGTGTGCGTGTGTGTTTGCGTGAATAGCGTAGCATAGTTGTGTATCTGTCATTGTGTGTTTGAGTGTGAGCTATCAACACCCGACCAGGAGAAACCATAGAGGAGCAGATAGATTTCTCTGGTGGACTGGGAACAGCATCAGCGGACGTCTTGAGACCGCGTGTCCATATCGATTCCGTCAAGCGGAGGAAACTCGGCTCGGTGGCGCCCGCGACTGACCGATAACCGAATTTATTGGAAGTCGGGAGAACTTTATCTCCCAGAATCCTTAGCGCTCAATATTTCAAACATACGCACTGTTTTTCAAATTTTTTCCATTTTCATCTTGACAAGATAATGAGTTTAACAATCTTGCGTGAGGATGGTGCACTCTGGCGACCCCAAGTGGCCAAAAGAGGAAAAGTCTGAGAAGGTGACAGAGTTCATTACCCAGAATTCCTGTCACGTTACTTCAGTGACCAGTGTTAGTGACTTAAAATCCACATTTCACTCATTTCCTTTCACTTTGTTTGTCCTTTCTACTTTTTGGAACAATCATGTTTCTACATCCGACAAATCTCCATCCATGTATTTTATATAATGCGATTTCTATTTTTATTGTAGTATAACAGGAAATATATGAGAAATAGAAACAAAAGATATTGACTTTACGTGAATTACCCCCAAGAAACATTGAAACAAACACAAATGTATATTTTTCTAAAATGAGTTTTCTTCCGATAGTTTGTTCAAAAAAAATTCGTAGGACATGCGCAGAGCCCTGAGAACATAACCGTGAGTAATAATTCTCATCAAAGCTTCCTACGTTAATATTGTTCTGCGTTAATCGTGTGTATTTTTAATGAAGTTAGGCATCAAAACGTTGTGTATAACCTCAGAGTTCATATGCACGGCATATTGTGGGAACACCTGTATGTGCATGTGTACTGTAGCTTCAATGAGTCTGCGTGGGTAACGCTTGTGTGATCAAATTCGGTATACACAAAACTCTGCACCATGTAGTTCCTGACTCCATGGACGGGTGTGTTTGTGTGTGTGTCTCTGTGTGTGTGTGTGTAGCGCTCCTGCTTGGCACCGTCACCTCTGAAAGCTTCAGCTTCTAATGGGAGCAGACAGGTCTTTGGCAGAGCGACCTCAGAACTATTTCTAACTGCAGATCGCTTTAAAATGGACCCGTCGCAAAAAGCCCGCTGCCGCCGTGTGTGTGGAGGTAAAAATATACTGTATGTACACACACACATGTGGGGTGAAAGTGTGTGTTTATGCAGGGAATCTGGAGGAGATGTCATGTTAAAGGGAGACGAGGAGAGTGGGTGAAAGCAAAAAGAGGTAAACACGAATAATGAAACGTGAACAAGGCGCTCGAGAAAAAATTTGATTTTTTTGGCAGTTTCTTGCAAATTCTGTTTCCAAAGAAATTCGATGCAGCTACAGTTGCCTCATGCATCTCAAAGAAACACACAAATCCCCTGTGTTTAGATATTATTCATTTGAAATCACATATCGGTTGTTGCCTGTTGCGATTAACCATCAGAAAATTATCATATCGTCAAAATCGGATCTGTTGAGCTGTGTAGACAGTTTAGTCTCACGCCTCTCGTTGCGTCGACTTCCAGATGTTTACAATGAATGAAAAGCTGCTCAGCAACACAACAGACGCAGTTACAAAGCAGCTACACAACAAGATGTGTCCGTCAGGTCATGGTGGAGACCAAACGTGGAGCTAAAAGACAGCAAATACAGGGCTTATCATCCTCAGAGGATCATCATCATGATGCTGGATGTGTAAATAAGCTACTTTTGGCCAATAGAAACGAATGATGATCTGTCAGTGATGTTTTCCATCGCCCCCAAGTGGCCAAAAATAATCATACAGACAAAAGAATGTGGATTTTTGACTTTTATCGCTAAACTGAATTGTCTCTATCCATTGTCATGGTGTTTCAACTGATCAACAGTCAGTCTTGTGAAGTGAAGTCCGCAGTTTGTTCTTCATCAAAACCATTTTGCTTTAAAAACCCAACACAACTCTCGCTTCATTTCTGTTTGACACATTCATTAACTTTTCCCTCAAAGAAGACGAATCGTCTCCGAGCAGATCTGAAGCTTCTCTCCGCAGCAGACGAGCGACCACGAGCTGAGACATTAAACAGCATCTGCTGGCCTCAGATCTGCGTCTCTGTCTGTGTCACTTTCCCACAGATGATCAGGCTGCAGCTCTGTATCTCTGCCACTCTTCTGTTTTTCATTTCTTTCTCCTGCGACAGCTGAAATCAGCTTCGGGTCGAGGTCTTGATTTGATCTGAGGAGGCTTTCACAGCTTGTTTGGTTCAGAACTTCAGATTTTCTTAGTTCAGTCTGAACCAAAACAACGGGTGTGAAATGTTCCTCGGACCAGGAGAGGTGTTCTGGGTCTGGATCAAACTGAACCAGGGTTCTGTTGGTTTGAAGAGTGAAAACACTTTTTTGGAGAGTTTGGACTTTTTGGACCAATCACAGGAAGTAGAGACAGAATTAAACGATAGAAGAGGAAGCAGCTGCAGTCTTCACCTCCGATGATATCATGTTTGAATCAGTGAGGATAACTGTAGTACTGTGGAGTACTGTGGAGTACTATGCTGTGGAGTACTGTGCCTGAAGGTGCTGATGCTGCTAGTAACACAACCATAATATTTCCATGGGAATCAAATGAAGTGTTTCATTAATTTTCATCACGACGTACGACAGAATTCTTTAGTCCCTAATTTACAACGTGACACCAAACCTGTGATCCTTTAATTGAGGGATGAACCAATCAGAGCTCCTCGTGCTGCGGTGTCTCCACTCAGCTCGTGGGGACATTTGTTCCTCATAAGCAGAGACTCTTTATTTCTCCGTCTGACTGACACCGCCTCCGCCCCCACGCGCCATACACTTGGCCCCGGTCCTCGGTTGCATTCCTGGAACGCGTCTCGCGCGGTGTCAGATGTAACGGAGAGGAGCACCGCGAGTTCAAGCCCCGCACGCGGCCAACGTGCCTCTGCTCGTCAGGCTCCAGCTTCACCACCGCCCACCTTTCCCCCTCCCCCTCGACCCCACCCCCATCCCTCCCCCTCTCTCTCTCTCCCTCTCTCTCTCCATTCGTCGGGTGTCCTCCAGCCCCCTGGTCCTCTCTGCTCCTGGGAGCCGTCAGTCCGCGCTGCTCAGGAGCTGCAGCCACTTTCCTCCCTCAGCTGATACAAACTCTCCAAACACACTTTCACGCCTCCTCCTGCGCGTGAGCGACCAGTGAACTTCATCCTCCTCGCGGATCAGGAGCGAGCGATGGATCAGTTCAACAGGTTTTGGCTCAAAAGTGAAGCATCTCTCGAATAAATGATTTATATCCCTTCATGAAAAAAAGTTACTCATCGTGTCACAGGATACTCCCGCTTTATTCTGAAAGCGCCTGTCAGTCAACAGCCGGGGGGGGGGGGGAATCGTGTTATTGAATTATTTGTGAGACGCGCAGCGCTGGGTGCGTGTTTTCTGGACGCAGCCAAGATGAAGCCGCAGGGAGAGAATCAGGAGGAGAAGAAGGAGGTGGAGGGTGAAGATGAGCAGAATCCGAGTTGTGCACTTTACCCTCAACTTAACCCTTCACCGCTTTACGCACAAACCCTCGCGTCCATGCGTAAAGTTCATCCAAACCCAGGAGCGAGAGGCGCGCACGTGTGGTTCCTGTAATGTCGAAGCTCTGTGCTGGATTTATATTCGCCTCAGAGGAACCCGCCGCCACCCAGTGCCACCGTATCAGATATGAGAGATACCCTATCAGCCTGACTGCAGCTCGACCCCGCCGCGCCGCGATCTGCTGACCCGACGCGCTCCCGAGAGAAAGGGAAAGAAAAGTGATCTGATCGCCTGACGCGGCCACAGTGAGAGAATCTGGAGAGATTGGGACGCGTTAAACTAATCAAAAGTGAAGGGAAAGTCTTTGATAAACGCGCCTGTGTGAGAGTGTGTGTGTGTGTGTGTGTGTGTGTGTGCGTGGCGCGGACTGGAGCCACCACAGACGCGCAAAGTGAGGATGAGACAGTTCTAACTTCACTAAAGACTCGTGCTCTAAAGAACAGCGAACATCTGACTTGTGATATGAGCAGAATGAACTTTGCGCATCATGACTTTTTAAAATCCAAATCCAATAAAGGCATAAAAGAGAAAGTTTAGAATGTGTTTAGTTTGTGGAGCGGAGGGATATGGATCAGTTTATGTTGGGAAATGTGTAAAAAGTTTCATATTAATAGTTCAAATTCTCTCTAGGACTCAATATCAATAATATCTCTCTGTGCCATTGCGCACCACCTCCTCAGAAACTTGATATTTCAGACGGAGTTCCGTTAAAGCAGCGCACACAGAGAAGCCATGAAGAAGTAATGAATGAACTCAGAGTGTTAACGCCACAAAATAAGTACAATAAATCATAAAAAAAATAGTTTGGAAAGTTAATAAATTAAAGGAGCGTATAAGACTGAGTCCATCAGACTCAGATAAAGTTCCACCCTGACCCGGAGTCCCCCTCCCCGCCCCGGGCAGCGCTTACCTGCAGGAGCCAGTGGCAGGTCTCTCCGATGAAGGGGAAGCCCATGGATCCCTTCGGCATGGGCAGCTTGCAGTTTTTATCCCGCGTCGCCGTCCATCTGAGCTGCCACAGCTGCTGCGACACGGCGAGGAGCAGGGCCATGGACACCAGGCAGGCGGCCAGGGTGGCCAGAGCCGACACGAGGTCGAAGCTGTCGAACAGCATCGTGATGGAGAAGCCCGGCGCGTCTCTCTGGAGCTCGGGACGTCTGCTCACAAAGCTGCAGGAAGCTTTTCCTATTTCTGAAAAAAGATCAGGATCCTCGGGACAATTTAAAAAAAGTTGGACGCTTAAAAGTTTGTTTGTTTTTTGGTGCGTAAAAGCGCAGCGCTCCTTCACGCGCTCCAACGCGCTCTGGAAGTCACAAGAAGCGGCTGTGTGTTTCTCAGAATGAATGAACTGAGGGTGTTTTCTCCTTCAGACGCACTGGAGCTCCAGTTTGTAACGAAACAGTCACAAAGTGGCGTTTCTGTGCGTAAAGGGTGAAGAGGAACGTGTCGCCTGAGCTGTGGATGAGCCACAGGTGAGCAGCGCGGCCCCGGAGCTGCAGGATCACACCTCAGCTCGTGCGGAGTGGAGAAACACAACCACTGGTTTTAATGCTTTAAGGATCTGGAGTCTCTCGAGGCTCGGGACTGTCCTGGTGTTTGGAATCTCATGTTTGGTCTCGGTTGTGGGTCAGGGACCTAAAGATGAAGAAGAAGTCTGGAACTAGGAGACTCGTGTCAAACCCTCGAGGTGATGAAACGCACGTTTATGTCAAAACGCCGGGACACGTGGAAAAAGTCGAGTCCTGGAGCTGATGAGGACTAAAGTTTGTGAAAACTTCTCGAGGGATGAAGTGGAAAGACTTTCTTAGAAGAAAAGAAAGAGAGAGAGATTGAAAAGTGAACGAAAACTCTTCCAGGATTCGCGTCTCTCTCAAACTCCCCAAAAAACAGCAAAATCAAAATCAAAGTTGAATTGCAGAAGTTTTAATCTCTGTGGAGGAAAGTCGAGGAAAGTGAGGAGAAGTTTTTAAGATCCGTGCAGGAGTGGAAAGGTGCGCGTGCAGAGAGATGCTCAGGAGCCTCCGTCCTTCTTCTCCTTCTCTTACTTTCTGTCGTCCACTCTTTTCTCTGTGTACCTTTCTGTTTCTGAGCGGCTCTCTCTCTCTCTCTCTTGCTCTCTCTCTGCTGGCTGCCCATACACTCCAGTATGTGTGTGTGCGTGTGTGTGTGTTAGTGCGTGCGTAAAGAGTGTGTGTGTGCGCGTCCAGCCAGAGGCACCAATGAGTGTTTATATAGTGCGGAGGCAACTGGAAGGCGAATAGGCGGCCAAGGGCTCCCGTCGCCCCCCTCCAGCCCTCCCACCCCACCCCACCTCACCCCAGCGTCGGCCGAGAGACTCCCCTCCCCTCTCCCTCCCCCCTTCCTCCCTCCATCCCTCCTCCTCTCCTTCCTCCCTCCATCCCTCCCCTCTGCTCCACCTCTTTCTTGCTCCTGGAGGAACCCCTCTTCTTCCTCCCTCCCTCTCTCCCTCTCGCTCCCTCCCTCCCTCCTCCCTTATCCTCCCTTATCCTCCCTCCCCTCTCTCCTCTCTCTCCTCTCCCTCTCTCCTCTCAGGAGAAGGGGTGGTGGTGTAAAGTGAGCGGCAAGCGGCGCAAGAGGAGAGGAGGCTTGGAGCGTGCTGGAGCTGGCAGCGCGCCAGCATGGAGAGAGAGAGAGGTTGTGTGTGTGTGTGTACGTGTTTGAGCGAGCGAGTGTGTGTGCGTGTCGAGGAACACGGCTCGCAGTTACTTTTATGACTTCTGTCTACGTGCGCGCTCTTTAAACTAATCACCTGCAGACGAAAAACTACGTTGCGCGCACACGTGGGGACGTAACTTCACTTACTTCGTAGAGACATTAGGACCAAATCAATCAATCAATCAATCAATTAATATCCCAACTTGTGAGCTACTAATCACGTGGGTCAATTCAACACGCCCCTTTACGCACAGATTAGAGTTAAACTTGTTTCACTTGGATTCAGTTGAATTAGTTTAATAAGTTATTTAATTTACGGATTAGCCCTTTATCATCTCCACCTTTGACTCTCTCTCTCTCTCTCTCTCTCTCTCTCCCTGTGTGTGTATTACATCATTTATCTATAATCTGATGTCGCCCACATCTCCCAGTGATGATCCTTCATCATCACTATCATGCACCTCTCATCTACCCATCATTCCCTCTGTCTATTTTCTGCAGAAAACGATCAGATCAAAAGAACTGAGTGGCTTCAATTAGGTCCTCTTATTGTGTTGTGGGTTTATTAGAGGCTGTTATGTAACACACACACACACACACACACACACACACACACACACACACACACACACACACACACAGCAGATGAGTGTGAATGAAATCCTCAACTTAATTTATTTTCTCATTCATCTCCTCTTTTCTTCCTCTTTTCTCTCTTTCCCTCCTTCCTCTCCTCCTCCTCTCATCCCTTTATTCCCTCAAACGACAAAGGAGAACTCTCTCTCTCTCTCTCTCTCTCTCTCTCTCTCTTTTCTCCTCCTCTCCTCCGCAGTGTTTCACACTCGTTCTCTGACAGCGGCTCAATGCTGCCGCCTAGCGGAGGAGAATCACATGCCAGCCGGACAGAGAGAGAGGGATTTTGAAAAGAAAGATAGAATTATTCTTGTGAATTCAGCGGTTTGTTATTTCTTTGTGAAAGATTAGTGCACGTGATGAGATGAGTCATATAAACGCTCATGTGCAACGTTCTGTGTTTTCTTATGATGGGAAACAGCAGGTTCACAAATTCAGTTAGAACTTTGTCTTTTTCAAAACAGATTATGGATCTTGATTTTGGGCGGAAATCTAAGTGTAGTGTTGGTTCTCTTGTCTTTTATTGTGAAGGGGCAGGCCAATGACTGCTTCCTCTGTCATTAGTCACATAATTATTCTGTTTAGCTTTGTACAATATGTGCTTTTTATTCTTTTATATTCTATCTTAATGTGAATCTTCCTCCACAATAGACACACAGAAAAACCATCTCACCTCTAGATCCATTTGGTCTCTGCTCCAGAGCTCTCATCATAAAACATGATCTTCCTCAGGACCTGCAGTTTTCTTTCATGTGTCTATGAAATTGAAGTTTGTCGTCCCTGTTTATGTAAAAACTTGAAAACTGGAAGTTAGAGATCTTTACTAATTTTTCCTCCAGATCCAAATCAGTGTCCAAAGAAGTTTTGTGGAAATCTATGAAGTTTTTTTTTAGCGTCATTCTGCCGACAAACTAACAAACAGCTGAAAAAGTCCCAAACTGACTCAAACGTGTATATTGTGAGAGTGTGTATATTTGAGGTATGTGTGACCTCAGCAAACAAACAAGTGACTCATGGATTACGGTCCTGTGTGTAATGCACTGCACGTAAATCCTCCAGAAAAACAGCCTTAAAGAACAATGTGTCCACAGACGAGTTTCCATGAGCTGACTCAGCGATTATGTAAAGAAAAGTAGAAGAAAAGCAGCAGAGTGTGTTTCACTGTCGAGACGCGACAGGAACAGGAAGTGAGGTCACAGCGTTTTCAAACCCGCGACACAGAAACTCACTTCAGGTGGGTCAGGAGGGCGAGTCAGCACCACGGACAGCGCCACAGTTTGATCTCAGCTCAGAACACGTCTTCTTCTAACCGAGGTTTTTACTTTAGGTCTCAAACTATTCTCATAAGAACAACGTTAGCCGATGTATACAATACACAATGCAGAAGAGTGTATACAAAAAAGTTACACACAATTTATAGTATTACTTCTTCTTGTTTACGTCCTGCAATGACATTGTTCTGTGAAAACTGATTTAAAAATATTTGTAAAACTTGTCGAAATATAAATGATCCAACATCGAGTTTTATATAATCAAATGTTTGTTTCTATGTTTATGTTTAGATTTGAGTGGACTTTCAAAAAGTTGTTTTAATTAAGAAGTGAGTCAGAGGATATTTATTGAAGGAAAAGAAAAACGTCAGCGAGTGGATTTGATGATGAAGCTGATTCACAAACGTTGATTCAACAGATCGAGGCGAAGGGAACGACACACACACACACACACACACACACACACACACACACACACACACACACACACAAATCCTCCTCATCCACTCCATTACAAGGTCACGACCTCTTGTGTAATGTGTCAGACTTCAGCGTTTTCATTCCAGGTCGAGAACAGAAAGATTTGGACGCACTTATCCCGGTTATGTGCCGTAGTTAGATAATTACAGCTGTGTGTGTGTGTGTGTGTGTGTGTTTGAGTGTGTCCCTTTGTATAAGCAAAGACGCCTTATCTTTACATTCCTCTGCTATGTCCATTTAAGCTTTTAACACTACCTAAACACACACACTCACACTTCCATACCTCCGTTTGCCTGAGCGGAGACTCTGTGTGTGTCTGTGTGTGTGTCTGTGTGTGTGCCTCTGTGTGTGTGTGTGTGTGTGCACACGAGATGATGCGTGTGAGTTTTGCTTGCCAACGTATTTTCAATTTCCTCCGACCCTGTGGTGACCTTTTACGACTGAGGTGTTTAGCTTAGGCTTTGGAGCTTAGTGGGACAGAGGAAGTGAACACACACTCACACACACACACACACACACACACACACACACACACACACACACACACACACACGCACACATCTTCATGAAGTCAGGAGACATCACTCTGACTTACATTAATTTCCTGGAGACTCACTCTAAACCATAACTACTACTTAACTATAAACTAACCCTTACACTTAACCTTTACCCCTTAACCTTCACTCTAATATCTCAAATTATCTTAAACCCTTAACTATCACCTTAACCTCACCCTTAACTTTAAACTTAACATTAACCCTACTCTTAGCCTTACCTTTAAAACATGTCTTCACCTCTACATTGTATTTATTCTCTTTTATTAAACGTGATGAAGTTCCTCAGGTTTTTATTTGACTCATGTTTCCTCTTCCCACCAACGATTGTAGAAATCTGCTGAGTCGTGATTGTGTGATCCTCAGTGATTCACATCCACATTCTGCTGAACTGAGACTTTTGCGTCACCAGCCGGTTGTTTGTGTCTTTTTTTAGATCTGCGGCTTCTCCACATCAGAATCAGGCGGAGGAGGAATTACTGAAAGTGGCGTCCTGTGCGATCGGTCCGTGATTATCTCTGGACCCACGGAGAACCAGCCATTAACCAATTAGAACGGCTTTGAGAGAAGCTTGGCGGTTGTTCTGTGGGTTCAGGCCAGAACGTGTTGGATAATCTCATCAACCCTGACGGACCAGAGGTGGGAGAAGGTCATCGCTCCTTTGCTTTTAGTGGTTCTACTGGGTTTGTTAACAGAAAGTAGGACAAAGGCCGACTGGTGGAGTTTGAAGACAACAAATCTGAAAATGAAAATCTCAGAGTGAAAGTAAGAAAGATGTCGGCCGCTCCTCGTTTGCGCTCGAGTCCAAAAGCTCAGAGCTTCATCACAACAACACGTTTGTTCTGAAGAAGTTAAAGATGAATTAAAGATGAACTTCAGCTTTTGGACGATCTCACCGTGGAAAAACACGATCACCCGACTTCAGGCTTTTATTAAAAAAACAATAAAAACGTTGGTAACGCGATCACAAGCTGCGCGGATTAGCTCCGTGCGTTTTATCGCCGTGCTCGAGCATGAGCTCCATTAACCGACTGAGAGCGGCACAGCTGGGTAGAGCAGCAGATGCTCGATAACGACCGATGAAGAAGAGGAAGAGGAGCAGCGGCAGGGCGGGGATGAAGAGGGCAACAAGGAAACAACAGGAAAGCCACCGTGGAGCGAGAGAACACACAAACAGAAACACAAAGTGGCTCAGTGGATACAGATGTGAAGACGGAGGATCAACACCTGTAGCTCGTTGTTTCTGGATCACAGATTATTATTATTCTCTCTGTTAATGAACTCATATAATAATAATAATATATTTAACATTCAAAACATTTTTTCCAAAACAAATTGAGAGAAGTTGAATCCTCTTATTATCGTTTGTGAGCGATTAAAGACAAAGCAGGAGACGAGTCTGAGGGAACAGAGGAGGAGGGTGTGAGCTGCGTTCGATGCCCACAGGACACGAGGTCTCAAACTAATCGTGGTACAACCGTCCAGGATTTCATGCAGAGATTCCTTCAACTAATTAAGTACAAAAGTGGCTCCTCCCCCTCCCCCCCTCCAAATGTTTTGGATCGGGCCTTGTGGGGAGACTTCTGGATAAAACAAGGATGTGGGTTTTTTATGCTGCTCCTCCTCCAGGCTGGTGTGCGACAACTTAGTTAGAGCTTCACTTGATCACGACTGTGTGTTTCCAGTCTCACGTCTTCAGGAACCAGTCACTGTTCTTCTGCTTCTCTGGGAAGAGACGTTCGAGTTTGAACCTCGAGCTCGGTCTCGTCTCAGGGAAGAGACAGAAACTACCAGGGACTCTGTGTGCTGACAACATGAATAGTTCTTGTTTTGAAATCAGAGAGACACAAGACAACAACTAAAAGACGACAATAAGACTGAAGATGACAAAAACAACACACAATGACAACAAGACTCAGAGAATAATTTGTTGCAGTTGAGAAGATCGTCCTGATTTCGATGAGTGAGTGAGGAACAAGCTCTACTGGTGATCGACTGGTTCCTGTAGCAGGAAACTGGGGGCACTGGGTTGTGTTCACCTGTTTGAGATTTATGCAACGATATCAAATGAAAATTAGTCAAAGGGGATTTTCTCACAGATCTCCAGTGATTCAGAGAAAGATTCGACCTGACAGATGTGATGGTTGATTCACACGTTCACTTCAAACTGTCACGATGTGTTGAGAGAAACATGAAGTAACTCCAGAGAAAGAATGAAAGAGATGAATGGATGTAAAGACTTTACAAAGGAAGGAGACAAGACAAAGAGACCATCAGTCTTCTTCTTCTTTCTTTCTTCTTTCTTTCTTCTCTCGTCTGTAACAGAGAAACTTTCATCCCTCGCTCCGTTTTGTTTATTCTCTCTTTTAATGGCGTCACATTTTCCCCCGCACGCCTCATTTGTTCTCCTCATTTATCACATGACTCTGTCAGTTAAAACTCCGAGCGCCACTCCTCCTCCTTCTTCTTCTTCTTCTTCTTCTTCGTCATCGCGAGTCAGAGCGAAGGCAGATTAGATCTCGTCTTCTTCTCCTAATCTGAACCAGTCCTCCTCCTCGTCACCAGTAGCCGCCATCACTGGTCCCTGTGGAGCATTTAAAAAACTAAAACGTTTCTCTAGTAAAACGTTGAGCACTTCCTCCCCCACCGATTGTTTTATGGGTTAATCGCCAGTTTTTCTTTCATACTGCAACACGTCAAAATACTGTCTTTAATAACTATTACCTAATAATCTATAATCAGTTTCTACTGTCATGTTGCTCCTCTAGAAAATGTTCAATACTTTTTCCACCACTGAACATCTGAGTGTCAGATCACCTGCTGACAGACACACACACATCACAAAACTCTTACACTGCACTTCACACAGGGGGGCCCAGTGTGTGTGTGTCTAACAACCCATTTCCCACAAACCTCATGAGTTACACATGTACATAACACTCATACTCTGTGACACACACACAGTGTTAATCAGAGTTGATAGATTTCAGATGTAGCGCCAGTTTCCCATGATGACACACACACACACACACACACACTGCCATCAGCTGCAAAACACAGTTCAGTAGGTCAACGCAATGTGTGTGTGTGTGTGTGTTCACGATGATAGTGGGTATGAGTGTATTCAGTGGCTCGTTAATGAAGTGGTGTGTGTGTTTTGGGTTATTTCCACTTTTATGAGTGTTTTGGCTTCAGCAGTTGATGTGGAGGTAAATAAAGACATCTGGGCTCCATGAGTGTGTGTCTGTGTGTGTGTGTGTGTTTTTTGTATACCATGCTTCTTCTTGTTCTACTCACCTTGTAATGTTTACGTCTCTCGCTGTGTTTCGGTCTCATTACGTGACCTCATCGCCGCAGTAATAACAAAAACAGGAAGCTGTTGTCGTCAGGAGGAAGTAAACAAACAAACAAACGGTCTCAGATGATGAAGGTGTAAATAAATCCAGGTGAAGATATGATTGTTTACGTTTGTTCTCTTGTTGTCTTCTGGAAGGTCGAGTGTATTTATTACTTTTACAATTATTTGAATTTCTCAAGTAGAGGAAAACAATCCTGATTGGCTGAAATCAACCAGCGAGGATCTAGATGAGTTAATTGACAAACGTGTAGAGCCCCCCCCCCCCCCCCCCCCCCACACACCTCTCAAATTCAATCAAGCTGCAAAAGTGTAACACTGATTAAGTTGAACAAATGAATGACAAACAAAGTGAATATGTGCAGCTTGTTTCCCAGAAGTCACGACGATACTCAGTCAGTTTCCCGGCTGAATAACTCTCTCTCTCTCTCTCTCTCTTATGCACACACACACACACACACACACACACACACACACACACACACACACACAGACACACACATACGCACATTTCCGAAAACCTCCCCAGAGAGGTCTGTATCGAATCAGATCTAAAACGGCAATTACAGTAATGCCGCCCGACACTTAAATGTTTTTGTATTCACCGTGAATACCAGGGGAAAAATCCAGCAAACACACACTCACACAAACACACACATACACACACACACACACACACAGCATAACAATCCCCAGTGCACAGAGCTATCAGGTCTCTGCTCAGCCTTAATAATGGGCTTCATTATAATTCACTTTTCTACATATGTGGTTGGGAACAAACAAAGGAATGGAGAAGCTGGCAGTGCTACACACACACACACAGACACACACACACACACACACAGTAGTCTTTCAGAAAGAAGAAGAATCCACTGGTCAGGCCGCAGCTATTTTTGGAAGATTATTAGTAAAACTCACTGTGGATGAAGAACGATAAAAGAGATGAACAGATAGAAGATGAGAGAGAGATGAGGAGGAGGAGAAGAAGTGAAGAGCTGGACCACAGGCATCCTGGGAGACGTCCAGATGAACCATGTGGTCGTCCTGCAGCTCGGGGGACATTTCCACTTTCACATCAAGTTTCTTTAAGACTTGTTTTTCTGGTGTGTCGCGTGCTGCTGGGAATTAAAAAGAAAGAAAAGCCAAACCCATAACTTCCAGTTCCTCTGAGCCTCGATAAACCAGAGCTGTGATGGTTTCAGAAAAGATAACACGTTTGATTTAATGTTCATGTTTCTGTGTGTACTTTATATTAAAGGTGTGGAAACCGGCCAAAGTTTTGATTAATGAGCCAAAACAGTTTGAGTGAGACTCTGAGTTAAAGTGATGGTGATTCATGTTTAATCAATAACATCAGAGTTAATTTGCAGGAAATGGATAAACTCTATTATTTTATTTTTACCTAGAAAGCAGTGACACAGGAGAGCAAGTGAAAGTCTCTCTCTCACACACACACACACACACACAGGTTTAGGTGTTTCTGTAACCTTTGACCTCTCAGGCTCATCAATAACCAGGAGGTAGAGAGAAGTGTGTGCTGTCTCATCCGTCTTCATTAGGACTGTGTGTGTGTGTCTCTGTGTGTGTGTTTTCATTCACACAACCTGAAGCGTCCCTCATTTCCCTCGTGACCAATAAAGTATCTTTCTCCCTGGAATGATTATATATAACTTTATAATCTCTCCTATCCTCCCTCAGTGTCTTTGGAGGAAGAGAAGTTTTTCATATCTCATATTTCATATCTCACTGACTCTGTAACTTTTATCTCGCACACAGGAGCCGGACGATATGCAAAACCAGGCCTGAACCAGGAAGTGCTGTTGAAAACTTTATCGACACGAACAGGCACAAACTCTCTCTCCTGATCTCGACCTTCATGATATTACAAACATCTTCATCTCGGACGGTAACTTACAATAATACAACGGAGACTTTAAAATATTTGTTGGATTTAATTAAGTATCAGTCAACAGTAGAAATACACCTTTTATAAAGTGAGGGTTCTATTATACCCATGATGAAAAAGTCATAGGTATGAATTTTTTTACCAGTTTTCATACGATGAATTTTTTATCATCAATACACCTGGTTGGAAAATTTTGACCGACAACTAACCTTCGACTTTTTAAACAACTATCAATATGCCGTTTTATGATATTTAATTCATACTTTGCTCTAACCTTTTTCATCACCAATTACTAATCTGATTGGTCCATTAGCTGAAGCTTCTTCTGTCTGGATGATGTTAGAGCAGGAGGAGGAAAATAAAGACTGCATGAATATTTTAAACTGGAAACTGAAAGTGGAGCCAGAATTTACAAAAGTTAATTGAATGAATAATAAAGCAGGAGAGAGTCGAGGAAACCTGGAGCACGCAGAGAGGTTGTGTTGCTTCGGATCTGCGTGGCTACCCTTCACTGAACACACAACTCCCACCTGCAGCGCCAACACACACACACACAGTCGTTAATCACGTGCTTCACAGCAGACACCCACGCTGTCTGAGAGGTCAAAGGTCACAGAAGCAGTAGAATCAAACTGACTCTGAATTCTGCTGGTGTGTGAACATAAAATAAATGGATGAAATACAGAGAAACTACATCAAGAAACAGTCGAGAGGAAATATTCAACAGTTCAACATTTATTACAGATTTTTCCGTTGCCATTTTTTTTTCAAATGCGTTAGTACTTTACTTTAATGTGTTAGTGGTTTAATGCAACAGCTTCGTTAACAGTGCATCCGTCTCAATAAAGATTTACAAAATACAGAACATAGCGTCAGTATCTGAGGGTTGTCAGTTCCAACGCGTTTGTGTGTTACTGCCATGGTGCCCTTAAGCAAAGGAGTATTAACAATAAATGTAAAGAGTTATATTTGTCGAAAATTCTGCAACCTAAACATAAAAGCTCCAGAGATCCCTTGTTGTCCGTGTAGTGTGGAAGTTCAGTCACTGGGTCGGAACGCCACAGAGCTGCTGTGAGCTGCGGCAGGAAGATGAAACAGAAAACATTAAAGGCACATTGAGCAGCGCCCCCCCCCCCTTTTCATTATTAACAACACAACACGAATATCTCGAGTCAAAATTCACCAAAATCACAAAGCAGGAAGCAAATCTTTCCTCCTTCCTGCCGATTGGACGAGAGGCGACGGTTCACCGCGAAAACATTTGTGTACGTGTGACCGAACCCAGACACCGAAAAGAGACGCACACATCAGCGTACAGTTGATTTCACAGTGCACACACATCGCAGTTGATCAAAAGAGAGTTTGAAGTTCGAATCCCTTTTTAAAGCCCAACGATTAACACACACAAAATCCTGCAGGTTCCGTTGCTGCTATTGCACCGAGTTCAAGAAAAAAAGGCAACATGAAGATCCACTAGCTCCAACAATAGTGTGAATATAATAACTAAACAAAGGTTTGTGTAGCCAAACTACACACACAACTCTGCGTATGGAAGACATGACTGTGTGTGTGTGTTTACACAAATTAGTCTCTTTCTAGCCAAAGACAAACAAAACAGTTTTCACTTTAGAGCCATCGTCTTTAAGACCGAGCTGTCGATACAACATGAGTATCAATGCTCAGGCAGCGCCCCCCACTGGAAAGGGGTGGAACGACACCCCCTCCACTTCGACCCCGACCCGAGCGTCCATTCAAGTGTTCGCAGATCAACGAGAAATTGTTTTATCTCTTCCGGACCTGATCTCGAGTTCAGTGCTTTAAAACGCCGCAACCGAAAAGGACGATGGAGACGACGCCCCCTGGTGTACATTCAAAATACATCATGGAAGACGTGGAAGGTAAATGTCAACGTTGTAGTTTGACGCTTCTGAATCGAAAATAAAATCTGCAAAAACCCACAAAGATTCTCTCTCACAGCCGCACAACGCAGGTTTCCGCGATTATCTGACTCACACATTTCTCAGTAACAACGAGGCTCGGTGGCGTCCGGCAAACTGAAAGATTTAGTAATTAATACTTTAAATTAAGAAACTTAAGTAGATTAATCTAGAATTTAATGTAAATATGATTCTTAACTGAACTGTTTGTTTCCCACATGAAGAAATCCACGGGCGAATCGTTTTAAATCTACGAATAAGGCAGATGATGTGTTTTTAAATACTGTCAACAGACCGAAACCAAATTATGTGTTTTTGTCTCAGAACTTACACCAACAACCTTTAGGCGATTGGGGGGGGGAATATAGGCCACAAGTGGGTAACCGCAACTCAAACACGTCCTCCATCGCCCCCTGAGGCCGGAGGTCAGAAACGTTAAGCACCTGTCACTTTACAAAACTTTACACAGAACAGGGAAACATTGTGCATTTGTTTGGGACTATTTCCAGTTGTGGATGGATACAAGTGAAATGTTGTGATGAGTATTTAACGCTGCAGGACGGAGAGCTCGTCCTCGTCCTCAGACAAACTGAAAAGTTCTGATTCCAGAAAAAAGATTGTGCAGTGTGAAGTCCAGTGGAGTCCCAGGAAGTGAAGGTGAACAGACGGTTGATACAGCGCAGCGATGGATTCAATCAGCCAATCAGGCGATGGCGTTGGGGCCGGCTGTCCAATCAGGCGTGGTGCTGTGCGATGAGGTTGCGTAGCTGCTTGATGACGGTGTCGATGAGTTTCTGTCGGTCTCTGTCCGTCTTCCTGAACTGAGCGAAGACGTTGTTCTTCCTGCTCGTCTCCTTCATCCTGCAGACGGAGGAGAAGAAGAAGAAGAGAGGATGAGAGGAGGGAGAGAAAACTGAACTTTCACACTGTGATTCATCTTTTCAGGGTTTTAATGCAGTTAGTTTCAGAAATGTGCACAATCAGGAAAACAAGCATAGTCAGTCTCAACACACATTTCTGCTCAAGACACCTGTTAAACCAGTGTGTGTGTCTCAACAAGTGTGCGATTGTGTGTTTTGTCGCAGAACACTGGTCTGTTGTGGAACCTCCAGGGAGTTCAGGGGGCCCAGCAGACCAGACAAGCCCCAGCAGGGTGCTTCCTCCCAGGCACAGAGGGACCACCAGGCCTGGGCCCCTCCTGGAGCTCCAGAGAGAAAGAACTGAACAACAGAGAGGATCATAGGAGTGTGTGTCTGTCTATGTGTGTGTGTAGGGTGTGTTTATCTCTACAGCAGCTCAGCCCCTACACTGATAAACTGTGAGTTGTTGTTGTAGTGATAACGGCCACAGTGATAAACATCAGGACGTGCGTGTGATTTTCCACACAACAAAACCAAATGAAGATTAAATCTCTTTCTGACACACAAACACACTTTAGTCGTGATCTAAACTGTATTTACACACATGCTCATCACTGCACACACACACACACACACACGTCAGAGAAAATACTCACGGTTTTAAAGACCTAATAAAAAACAACATGAAGGACAAACAGGAGAGATGGAGGTGAAGAAAGAAGTTGTGTGTTGAGACAATAAGTTTGTGTAATCGATTAATCTGCTGATTCATTTGGGAAAATTGAATTGTTTAAATATCTTTTAATGTCTGTTTACAACTTATTTTGTTTAATCAAAGCCCAAATAAACACATCATAAAAGATAATAAACAGAAAAGAGCTGCAGGAGTTTGTGTGTTTGATTATTAAGCCGCTGAAGATCTGATTAACTCCTAAATGACTGGATTCCAGCTGAGAAGCGATGAAGACGATGTGTGTGATGAAGGACTCACTTCTCCAGCAGGACCAGTGCAGTGTGTGGGTTCACTCTCAGGTATTTGCAGGTGGATTTGCCGTAGTCAGCGAGATACGTGGACCAGTCCCACTCGGTGAACAGCTCCAGTAACTGGAGACAAACAGGAAGAGACGTGTTAATGGAAAACATTCTGTTTCCTGTTTGTTCTCAGAAACACATCCTGGTTGTTTGGGGTTGAAATGATTCAGTTCAGTGGTGAGAACATAAACACATGTAGAAACCATGATGAGTCACAATGAGCGTAAACACACCTGGTTGTTCTGAACTGGATTAAACTATGACACAGTCGACTCGTGTGTGTAATTAATAACTATGTTTAAATCACGTACTTATCTGGTGTTTGTGAGTCGCTCTCTGATAAAGATTCAGCTTCAAGTGTTTAAAGGTTCATATCTGATGTGACACTTGAGACGCGATTAATTTAATGTTTACACAACAAACTGCTTTTGACCTCACAATAATGTTTTTAAGTTGCAAATTCAATTTACAACTAAAATAAACAAATTAGTTTAATGGTGCAAATGTCTGATTCGCTTCAGGGATTGAATTTCTAGGATCTTTTGCTTTACAGCTGAAAATATTTTTACATTCATATACAAAAACAAACAGAGGAGAAAAAGAAAGAAGAGGAGGAAGAGGAGGAAGAAGAGGAGGAAGAAGAAAGGTTAAGTCTTCCTCGAAACGGCTCCCATTAGAAACTGTTGCATAACCTGCTGCTGCCCTGCTGAACTCCACCCAACACACACACACACACACACACACACACACACACACACACACACACACACACACACACACACACACACACACACACACACACACACACACACACACACACACACACACACACACACACACACACACACACACACCGGCCTGCAGACATACACACTTTCTGTCTCTCTATCTCTGTCTGTAAAACACACACACACGAGCAAGGAGCCCCAGTGAACTCTGGGTAACACCAAACACACACACACACACACAGATCCAGAGAGAGAAACCATATGTGAGCGAGGGATGAGAGAGGGAGGGATGGAGACCAAAACCACATGTGGGAGAGAGAGGGCAGAGATAGAGAGAGGGTAAAGTAAGGGCAGATGAAGATGGACTGATAAGAACGAGGGCAGAGGAAGGACGAGGGATCGGAGATAAGGAACAGGAAGTGATGAAGACGAGGGACGGAGGTGAAGGTGGTTGAAGAAGAAGAAAGAAACGAGGGAAACTGACAAAATGTAGAATAAAGGAACCAAGAAATATTTGTTTTAATTTTTTCAATTCTAAATTAAGCTCCATACCTAAATTAGAACCTAAAACTAACCCGATCAAAATGAAACTATGGAACAAACACCTGTGAGTTATTCTATCTCTCTGTGTTTCCTTCACTGTGATTGGTCCAAACTGATCACGTGAGGAGCTCAGATCTTTTACCTGAAGTCACCTCGTCAGAGTCTCTCAGGAAAACAGGAAGTGTCCTGAATACTTTCTCTGTCCTCGACCCGTGTTCCCTCTAAATCAGGCTGCGGAGGAAGACTTAAGAGACGACCGGATTCCTGATCTTCTCCTCCATCCATCCCTCCCTCCCTCCCTCCATCCCTCCCTCCCTCCTTCCCACTCCCACCGTCTCTCTATCGCTGTTTTCTTCTCCCTCCCCAACTCCCTCTGGTCCGTTCACTTCTGCATTCACCGCTCGTTCGTTGTCCCTCCTTTGTCCCCGAGTTCACCCTCGCACGGCCGAGGTTTGACCTGCTAATCCCCCCGTATAAAGAAGTACAAACACACACATACACACACAGGCTGTACAGGCACACAAACAGGTACACACACACACATATAGTCTCATAAAAGCCCAAATGTCATCGGTCTTTGATGTTATGAGTCAGTTAATTAGGTAAATGAGATACACACAGTTGAGTTGATGAAGTAAACAAGTGAAAGTGAGGCCAGAGAAAACTCACACTCACACTCACACCCACACACACACACACACACACACACACACGAGCTGGCAGCTGCTGTCCCTGAGATTTGCATGTTGTGTTGGAACGGATCGCTTGTCATATCTCTCTCTCTCTCGTTCTTTTTGTATCACAGATAACAGAAAACAAATGTTGTGTGTGTGTGTGTGTGTGTGTGTGTGTGTGTGTGTGTGTGTGTGTGTGTGTGTGTTTGCTATCTAGGACCGGATCACTCGTCCTATCTCTGGAATTCAGCTCAGTGAATCTCTTTCCTTTCCCCTCCGTCCTTATTTGTGTATATCGGAGATAAGGGAAAAACAAATAGACTGAAGAAGAGATAGAAAAGGAGGGAGAGGAGGATGAGGTGAAGGAGCGGACTGAAGATGCTATGTGATAAAGGAGAGAGGGGGGGGGGGGGGGCTGGAGATAGATGGAGAGAGGGAAGTAAACGAGAAAGTGTGCGGAGAACAAAGATGAAGAGAAGATGTGAACAAAAGAAAAGTTGAGAATTAATGAGATAAAATAAGGAAGGAAAAAGTAATGTAAATGAAAGAGGAGAGAGGAAAGCAGGATGAAGGGAGATGAAACAGGAGGAAGAAGAGAAAGATGAGTTAGAGACTGAAAAGAGGAGAGGATAATAAAATAAAAAATAAGAAGAATGGAGTTGAAGAAAGAAAGGAGAGGAGAGGGAAAGAGAGGAGAAGAGGAGAAATTGATAGAAGAGGAGGGGTGAGGAATGATTGGAAAGAAGAAAGAATAGAAGAAAGAAGAAGAGGAGAGGTGAAGAAGGGTGGGATGAAAATTAGACTGAGGAACAAGAAGAGGAGGAGGAGAAAAGAGGAGCGAAGGATGAGAGGAGAGGTGAAAGAAGAGAAGAAGAACAGTCAAATTAACAGGGGGAGATATGGGTGAACTTGAGGTCAGTAGGTAAATTTGGATGGAGGGAGGAGCGGAGGAGTGGAGGAGTGGAGGGTACAAACATTAGGAGAAGAGAAGAAGAGGAGGAGGAGGAGGAGAGGCAGATAAGACTGATGGGAAGAGAAGAAGAAGAAGATGAAACAAAAAAAAGCTTTCCCAAGAAAAAACGAGGCACACGCGAGCCAGCACGTCCGCCTGGCACGCACACACACACAGACACACACAGACACGCACAGACACGCACGCACAGACGCACACACAGACACACACAGACACGCACAGACACGCACACACAGACACACACACCTGACCCTCGTTTCACCCTAAACACACACGGAAAGAAAGTGCAGGTCTCTCTCTTCACCTCTCGCTGAACTTCTCTCTCCGTCTCGCTCCCCCTCTCTCACCTCGCCATGACCTCCCCCGTGCTATCGCTCCCGTCTCTACACACGCGCACACACACACACACACACACACACACACAAACTCACACACACACACACACACACTATTGCTTCCTCTAATTCTTCGACGAGCAGAAAAACAAAGTGACGTGTTTTTCTCACATTTCTTGTTTGTTTTCTCTCGTTTCTTCTCCGCTAATGGGCCTCTCTCTCTCTCTCGCCCTCCCTCCATCCCTCCTTCCTCCTCCACTCTCTCTCTCTCTCTCCATCCTTCCTCCTCCTCTCTTTCTCTCCCTACTCCTTATTATCATTCAAACCATCACTCCTTTCCCACTCCCCCCTTTTTGACATTTCATCTAATCTCCTACCTCTTACTGTTTCGACTTCACTTCACTTCTCTCTCTCTTTCTATTCTTTCTATCGTTCCACCTGTAGCTGCCCCCTTGCTCGCCTCATCTTACCATCCATCTCTCCATCCCTCCACTCTTTCCTTTCCTTATGCCTCCTCTTTCCTTTTCTGTTTTATATCTGCTAATCTTTCGCTCTGTATCGATACTTGCAGCCGCTCTTATCGTCTTCTCCCTCTCTTTCCTCTCTCCCTCTCTTTTCCTCTCTCCCTCTCTTTTCCTCTCTTTTCCTCTCTCTCCCTCTCTTCCTCTCTCTTCCTCCCCCTCGGTGTTTAGCAGACTTGTTAATGGTTACTCCGGCTGTGGATTTGTTTGTTTAGAAACGTCGGGGAATCGCTGTGTTCCCGTTCGTAACGGCCAAAGGACAGGGTCACCCAGAATTCATCATGTTTACACACACACACACAGACACACACACACACACACACACACACACTAATGTTTCCGCTAAGACATTTGGGACCAACACCCTGAAATAAAGTTTATCGTTTATCGACTAAACAGACGGGAAAGAAAAGACGATTAAAAAAATCTTCCTGATTAAAATAAGTCATCCTGCTTCTCCTCCGGGCGTAACTTCACTCTCTCTTTCCCTCCATCATCCTCCCATCATCCACTCCTCTCCCAGCTGTCCATCTCTTCTCTAAATCTGACAGGGACCAGGTCAAAGGTCGCTAAAAGCAACGAGAGCGGATTAGACTTTTATCAAGAAACGCAGCCACGATGGCACCCGTCTGTCTCTCCAGGACATTCTTTCAATCATCCATCCATCATTCATCTTCTTCACTGTCAACACATCACCACACAGGTATTTACATTGTTCAACCAATGGGAAGAAAGACAGGAAAGTGCTTCTCACTGCCGCCATGAGAAAAGTGTTTCCTCTGACGCCTGTCCGTCATCAGGCGTCTCTCATCTGAGTTCAAAGGTCACGACCCCCCCACACAAACACACACACAGCGCACTGACACCTGTCAATCATCTCTCTCTCTCGCGGTCGGTCTGGAGTGTGTTTACGAAGAAAGAGAAAGAAGTGAAGGAAAGTCCACATCTTTGTTTCTCTGTGATTAAATCTCTCAGGGGTTAAAAGGTCGTTTAAGGAGGAACAGAGTTTTCTAATGGCCACGAAGAAAGACGAGACTTAGAGGAAATAACAGAGGGAAGTGAAATGCTCGAATAAATATTGAAGATGAATTTCACAGCAAAGAAACAAACATGGACTGAAGAATTGAATTCAGATTTCTGTGCCATAAACAAAGAGCATTTTTATAAATATATTCATGAAGTTTAAAGAGTTTATCAAATACTTTAAATTCATTATCAGGCTTTAAATGTGTTTCCCACAACCAGACATAAACCATGAGATGTTGAATTAAGTTAAACAGAGAAGAAGTCAGTCCTCTCGTCTAAGCAGCTTTGAAACCAGTGAGTCCCTGATGACCACACACATCCCATCATATCTCGTCTGTCACGAGCCGACTGACAACCTGCGGCAGAAAAGGATTTTACACTTAACCCCAAATCCGCTCCTGACCCCTGAAAGCCGGAGGTCAGAGGTCACATTCAGAGGTTATCAGTCAACCGCTGCCCGGCTACTGTCACACTCCACTCTCACTTCCTCACTCGCTTTCTTCTCAGTGCTCCTCAGCATTTGTTTCTTTAAGTCATGTGCAAACTCTGAACTGTATCACTTCATCTGGAAAGAAGGCAGCTTGGATGTTTATCGCTTTGCAACAGGGAACTAATTTCTCCTCCTCACCAGAGAGCCAGAAGTCAAATGAAAACCAAGAGCTGGTATCTGCCTGCAGCCGCTGCCAGGAACCACAACACGGCTCAACGTGCACCGGGCTTCACTAATCAGCAGCCGGGTGGAATCTAAATCTGAGTATTTTATCGCTCCCCGTAGAGAAGTTATCTGTTTGTGTCGGGGTCAGAGGTCGGTCACGCTGCAGCACCACTGGAGTTTGCTCAAAGGCACGTTAGCAGGCTGGACGGCCGCCATGCATCAGCTTTATCTCTGCTAATCAAAAACATAAAATTAGACTTAGTCACAAATCAAAAGCTGCTGAGGTTCAGAGCTCACGTTGGTTTGTGAAGCTGCTGCTTGGAAGTCTTGAGTTTGTCTGTCGCCATCTTGGTTTTTCTGAGTAAACATTCACGTAAACACCCGAACACTTCATTTGTACTTTACTGTCACGATACAAAAGAATTTGAAATCTACATCCACCACAAGTTAACAAGTTTTAATTAAATAATAAACTCTGTGTTTATATTTTGGTTCAGGTTAAGTTTTCTTTCGCCCGTGCACAAAGACGTGCAAACAGAGGATCGTACACGTTTAGTTGAAATAGAAAAACGAGCAGCATCACACACTCTTCATGTTCCTCTGAACTCTCAGCTTCCTTCCCTGACTAACTTCTCCTTCTCCTGCTTTGTCTCCAAACTTCTCCCTCTCGATTCTCTCCCTCCTCATCCTTCTCTCACTTACTCCATCTCTAATTCACCATCCTCCTTCTCCTTCTCTCTCTGTCTCTCCGGGCTGAAATGGAATAAGTGCGGGGGGAAAAAAAAGAAAAGACGAGAAAAAGAAACAAAAACAGGAGAAGAGTGCTGGTGGTTCAACCAGGGGTCTCCGCTGTCAATTAGACACTGCACAGACGAAGAGAGGGCGAGCGAGAGACACAGAGGGACAGAGACGGAGTGAAGGAGAGAGAGAGAGGGAGAATGAGGGGATGTGAATGAGAGAGAAAAGTCAAAAAGAATGATCGGGGAAATATTACAGGACTGCAGGAGAAAGGCGAAGGAGCGAGCGACAGAGGTCAGGCGGAGGGTAACTGGATGTTACGGAGGAGGAGGAGGAGGAGGGAAGGAGTGAGTGAGGAGCGGGGGGGGGGCGATAAACGAGTGTGGGCTGGAGTCGGAGGGGCCTGCTGCCGGGAGCCGCTCGCTGCACTGATGAAGCAAATAAAGACGGAAGAGTCCAAAACAAACAGCGCTGGAGGAACGAGGGGTTTTCTCAGCTCCATTTGGATTCAAGCTCTTTTTAAAAAGGTCGACTCGGCATCGAACACTTTTCTAACGTCACTTCGCCTCCAGACACTTTTTTTTTTCAGTGGTTGATTCTGGGCCGGGTTCATTTTGGGTTCGTCCACTTGTCACATCGCACGAGATTCAAACACCGGCAAAGTTAGAAGGGAATTGTTTTTATAATTATTCTACATTAAACGGTTTTACATGGATTCAAATCATCATTATTAACAGTTTTTAAAACTTTGATTTACTGTGTAAATATGCTTGATGTTGAAATGTTTTAAGAAATAATAAATTTAGCTCATAACTTGGATATTGTGGATGTGGGCTCTAAAGTCTGGAAGTCAAGGACGGCAGGATAAATCTAAGATGATTATTAGGAAGAGAATAAAACTTACGATACTTCTCATGCTATCGTGAAATAGTTTAACAACTCTCTGTAGAAAAGGTTCACGAAACACGACAGAGTTCAAGTTTCGAACAGTTCAGATAAATCCACGGCCTCAGCTGCAGGTGTTTGATTTTGCAGATTCAGAAAAACAAGTCGTTTCACCAACGAACCCAAAACAGGAAAGAGTCGAGAGCTGAGAGAGAAGTTTCAAGGGTCAAAGCTTTTTAGGTTCAACTATGTTAGAGGCTTTCTCTCTCTCACACACAGACACACACACACACACACGCGCACACACACACACACACAGGAAGGGCTGTTGATGCAGGTCGTATCGGGGGGGCAGACGGAGAGGTCAAGACTGATAACGCAGAACAATGACCTGACCCGGTCACCACATGGTCACTGTGAGTGTGTGTGTGTGTGTGTCTGTGTGTGTTTGTGTGATATAGAGAGAGATAGCATTAAGTGTGAGTGAGTTTTAACCACCTTGACCTCCCCACCATCTCCCCCCCCCACCCCTTCTCCACCAATTCCTGACCGCCACTTGACCATTGGTCGGAAGCAGCGCAGCGCGGCTCCCCGCCCCGTCCAATCAGCTCGCTGAATGACCCTTTTGTCGTGACCACAGGCTGACCTGTTGTCACACCGATAAGGCCCGGCCACAGACAGGACAGGAAGTTGAGGCAGGGGCCGAGAAACACACACACACACACACACACACACACACTAAGTGAACTCTCGCACACAAGTAATAGCTTGAACTCCACAGATATGGACACAGACGTTTTTTATCTTCAGCGCAGCAGAATCACAAACCGCTTCATTACACTCCAGCCTGCTCTGCGTGCGTGTGTGTGTGTGTGTGTGTGTGTGTGTGTGTCTGTGTGTGTCTGTCTGTGTGTGTCAGCTGTAATATATAAGAGGATAACATGCATGTGAAGCAGACAGGAGAGACAGGTGTGTGTGTGTGTGTGTGTGTGTGTGAGATCAGATAAGGCTGTTTGAGGGTCGCACAGTGAGTTCTCACCCCTCCCTGGCACCAACACTTATCCCACTGACCTCGCTCTGCACCCCGTCTGACTCGTGTGTGTGTGTGTGTGTGTGTTTTTGTGCGTTTGCCGTAACTCAGAATCGCAGGTTAAGAGCAAAGGAGAGGAAGACGAGGGTCAGGCAGGAGTAAAGGAGCGACATGAGGAAGAGGAGACAAATAGAGATTCATAGAAATGAAACTAAGTTAAAAGGAAAACTATAAAACAAAAAGGTTTTATGACTTTATACGATAGTAACACTATCATCCATTATCCTTATGATTCACTGTCCATTTCCATATTACTTGTATAGTTTACCTTCATGACACATAGCAGTTATATAACTTTTAATCTTTTTCAGTTATTGTGCAGTTATACATTGTTCGCATCATATTGTATACCTGCCTATATACTTATATCAGTCTCTATATATATTATTATATAAACTATATAAAACTAAGTTAAATGTGAGAAGGAAATATTTCAGAATGTATTTCAGACAAAGTATGTAAAATTAAAGACTTAAATTCAGATTTTAAATTCTAGACCTATAATTTAGATCAGATCTGAATTCCCGTCATCATAGTTACATGACACAATGACCCCCCCCCCCCCCCTCTCTCTTTGTTTCTACATGTGTGTTGATGTGTGTTTGATTCTGTTTGTGTGTCTGTCTCTCTCTCTCTCCCTGACTCTTCCAATAGATCGGCGGGCGAGCATTTAAATGTCCGTCTGCCGCTCGTCTCGCTCTTTCACCCCCGCTCCACTCCTCTGTTCATCCCCCCTTCTGTGACCGGTCAAACGGATGAAGGGAAGTGTCAGCCTCCCGAAGAGCGAGCGAGGTGGAGAGACAGAGGGGGAAGAGGACGGAGAGAAAGAGAGAGAGGGACCACCCCGGGCGTTCGTATCACTTTCACCTGACTGCACACTTTCACTCCTGATCCCTCGCTCTTTTTGCACCGCTCCGTCAACACTTTCACGCATTCACGTCTTGTCCTCCGTCTCGGGGAGTTCACAATCTGGCCGGAGCCGTCTCTCCCTCGCTCCTTTCCTCCTCCTTCTCCTCCTGTCATCTTCCTTTTGGATTCATTCATCCGCTCTCCTCCTCCATCCTTTCACAGGAAACCCTCTCCCTCGTTTACGCCTTTCTGTTTTTTCACATTTTGCACTTTCGCCATCTCTCTCTCTCTCTCTCTCTCTCTCTCTCTCTCTCTCTCTCTCTCTCCTCAAGTCCACGTGTTTGTCCTCCTTCTCCTCTTTCCCCCGTACGCCTGGTGAGGAGTTGAAAGGTCAAAGGTCGACCTGTTCGCTGATTTCGTCCAGCATGTGCGCTGGCCGCTGTTCAGCCCCGACACACACACACACACAGACACACAAACTCATCCCTGTCTCAGCAGGCCCTTGCCTGAACCCAACCGTCACACACACACACACACACACACAGACACACACACACCAGCTGTCCCAGTGCGACCACGGTCCAGAGGAATGGGACAGTAGCAGATTCCTTTTTTGACTTTCATTTCTTGGGGAATAATTCATGGATCTTAATTTCCAGGGGTTTCTATCAAATGTAAAATTTGGTTCTTGTTGTTTTCTATCTTCCCTCGAACCAAAGACATGAGCAGAGGCTGAAATTTGAAAATCTCCCATGTGGAATTACAGCTGACAAAACTGATCTAACTCTGTGTTTGTGAAAGTATTAGAGCAAATGGATTTTAAAGCATTTTCGTTCAGTCTCTCTCTCTCTCTCTCTCTCTCTCTGTCTCTCTATCCTCCCTCCACAGACGGGTGTGGATTTCAGATCAACTTGGCTAAAGACAAACTCCTGGATCAAAATCTGGTGAATAAATCATTCCGACCAACCGCTGCTTCAACAAGAAAATCAGAACTCTGGCAGCCGGAGTCACGATTAACTCTCATGTTACTGAACTGATCTTATCAACAGAGACATGAGTTCAGCTGCTAAATAAAGAGACAAGCACATGAACACTGCTGATCTGGAGACAGGAGGATTTTGAGGGATGGTTTCCAGGAAGAGTGAATCGTTCATTTCAGTGGGAGTCGGGGGGGGGGGGGGGGGGGGGCGGCGTTAAGTAGCATGTGCACTCGAGGAGCGAACAATGACAAACAAACAGAATCAAGTGGAGGCTTCCTGCCGCGCTGACGGGCGACCTCGCTCTGTGCACCTCGATTTCCTACCAGATATAATAAGAGCCGCCGACAAGGACACAAGTCGAGATAAACTTTCAGATTATGAAACTCAACTTATCAAAATCAGCTCCTGCTTTTGAAGCGTTTGCAGGATTCACAATTAAAAAACGTTTTTCCAACAATCAGCTCTCTCCCTCAGCAGTTTGTGAAACAGCAAAGAAAACTGTAAATACACAGAAGTACAGAATAATCATTAAGAACCTTGAACTTTCCACCTTCTCCCCCCACCCCCCCCCCCCCCCCCACTGTCTCATAGGTCTGGGTTACAGGGAGGTGAGGTGGAGGTTTCCTCTCCCACAGGGCCTCATCTCATCCCTCACACACACACACACTCATCTCCCACAGGCTGCTATCCTCTCATTGGATAAGCGCTACTAGCTGGTCAATCTGACAACACACAGACACACACACGCACAGACACACAGTTGTCGTGCAGTGATATGTTGCTCTTGGAGAGCGAGAGGGAAGCCTCATGAGGTAATGGTTGGGACACACAAGCGTCAGGCAGAGGGCAGAAAGTCTGCTGTGTGTGTATGTGTGTGTGTGTGTGTGTGAGAGAGTGTGAGTGTGAGTGTGTGTGTGTGTGTGTGTGTGTGTGTGTGTGTGTGTGTGGGTAGTGTGTCACATCCAGTTAGTGTCTGAAGTGACCGAATGGGACATGGAGAATCAGGAAAAATCACAAATGGAGAAAAAAGCTGAATTAACCGAGGAGAATGAGGAAATAAATAAGAGGAAAATATGCATCTCTAAACCAATCAGAGCCAAGTACAGGTAGACTCCGCCCACGTAGGGGATGACGACAGGCTGACAGATGTCAGACACATTCTTTAATCCCTAAATTACAACGTGAAACCAAAACTAACCAGATCAAATGAAACAATGGAAGCTCAGCAGGAGCTTCTCCAACATGGTGCTGAAGGGCCCCTGTGGCCCCCGGGTCTCAAGAGAACACGCTACTGATGGTCCTGGAGGGAATGTGTCACATGGGGCCCTGCAGGCCGTCACCACGTTTTGGATATTCACTGTTTAATTGGTAATTAGGGGCAAAAATGTGGAGAAAGGAAAATAATCAAAGCTAAATCAAAAAGAGGTCAAGGGGGAGGAGAAGGGAAGAGAAGGGAGGAGGAGGGGGGAGGAGGGGAGGAGGGGAGGAGGGGAGAAGATGGCATCTCAAGAAGGAAAAGAGATACATGAATGGATGGAATTTGAGTGACTGTGGTCGACCAGAGGAATGAAGCCGGGACCGATCAGTGACGGTGAACACACACATGACCGGCCCAAGGTGGAAGAATGCATGCCTGGCCCATGAGCGGCTGGAGAAGGAGGGGATGAGTGCAACTCTAGTGTTGCAAGGGTTTTTCTGGGGGGATGCCACACCGCAGCGCGCCCATGCAGACACACACACACACACACAAACACACAGACACACAGACACACACACACCAACACGCACACACACGGAGAACAGGGCCAGCCAAAGGTTTGAAGTAACCACAGATTTCTGAATGTTCTAAAAATAGGAGGATTGATAGGATCTGTGGATAATGGGGGCCAAAATGCATGCCACACACACATATAGACACACACACACACACACACAGACACACACACACAGACACACACACACACAGGAGAACGCTGCTGACAGCTCAGATAAGCTTGTTACAGTGAATCAGCCTCGTTCTCGACAGTTTTCAACGGTTGGTGAGAAGATTCAGGCTCCTGTGCTGCGTTCAAGACACGTCCAGAGTAATAAGAGGTTAAATGAAGCCGGAGTGGAGTGTGTGATATTCAGCTGCTCCCCTGCACGTCTACAGGTCAACGTTTAAACCAGAGAGACCTTCTCTCTTATTCCAGATTCATCAATCTGAGATTTGCTACTTTTTCTGTTTTATATCTTTGAAAATGTAAAATATTTGGAATATTTTCTGTCTGTAAAAGCAGTTCTGAGACATTATTTTGCCTTTAGACATTTCTGAACTATCTTATCGACTTAACTTAACTAAATTGTTCATAAAAGATTATAAAATATCAACTTTTGCACCAAGAACTTTAGTAAAAGACACAGGACATTTCTTGTAAACCCAACTCAAACCTAACTTGTAACTCTCTGAATTAATAATTTGTATGGGATGAAGCTCGGACACTTTTCTATCTATAAAGACGTGAAAACTTTGTCTTTATAAATAAACAACTTGAGGTTTTCTGCTGCAGGAGAAACTCCATAATATTCAGGGTCGAGCTTCATAGTCTTGAAAACTGTCAGCTACCGACAATAAGACTGATTCTTACTCTGGATTCTATATTTAAATTATGCCTTTTGCAAAATGTCTAATGTATAATTATGTGTTTAGGTAAATAAGTTGTGTGGCTTCTGAAGAGAAAATTTTAACAAATAAATTTATCCCACACCCTGAACATTTTTTAACAAATGTAAATTTAAGTAAATGTCCAATTATCTATATTTTTGTAATTACTTCCTTGAAAATTCCTCTTAATTTATCAATAAATATGAAAGACCCAGGAACAGCGGATGATAGATAAATAGATTAACTAATTGAAAAATTATGAATAATTATTTAAGAATACTGGGAATTTTTCAGTCAGGTTTATCTAAAATAAACAAAACAATTATTTATTTTCATTTGTATTGTTCACAGATATTTGTGGATTTCATTTCATTTTATTTTACAATTTATGACTCATGATTCTGGATTTTAAAACTTTCTTACTCATACTTCACTTTCTCACACTTTTACTTTGGCTGTTATAATGATATTCATAACTTATCGCAGTTTTACAATATTCCTGTATTTTTTGGTGAATATATATTAATAATAATAAGAATGACAACGTTAAGAAAAAAGGGTTAATATATAAAACAGAGTATGATTCACAATCATGTTGCATATAATATCTTTTTTTTTAAAGGACAAAAGAGACATATAACTCTTCAGGGTTTTAAAACTATTGATGGCATTTGTTCAGTAGTGAGTTTCAGGAAGTCCAGAAAAAATATTATTAAATTATAATATTGATCGAACAGGGTGTTGAATGAAATGCGATCGCGTGTGTTGTTCGACAATGAGCCTGAAAACAACTTAAAT